>NW_020210520.1:427669-458087 GCF_003070985.1 Temnothorax curvispinosus | reverse complement strand
TCTCTCTCTCTCTCTCTCTCTCTCTCTCTCTCTCTCTCTCTCTCTCTCTCTCTCTCTCTCTCTCTCTCTCTCCCCCTCTCTCTCTCCCTCTCTCTCTCGCACACATCTCTCGATCGCTTTCCGCATCGATTGCTTCCCTCTCGTAAATCGCAATTCCTTCATACCTTAATCGGCTTCTGCTTTATATACACGCTGTATTCTCGCACACCGCGTTCCCCCCCCTCCTCCGCCACACGTCTCTCTCTATTTTCCATTTCCTCGTACCCCCGTTTCTACTTGATGACTTCTACTTATACCTTCATGCTTCAATTGCCCGTTATCTCATACCTGGATCGTTTTGCCTTCTCATATCGCCTCCGCGACGCCGTGCGCAGTCACGCGACCAAGACACATCCTGACGTTATCCTGTCAACGGTATTAACTAAAACCGTCTTCAACACATTTGACACGGAAGCGAGCTACGGCTACTGATCGAGGATGATTTAGAGGTAGAGGGAAAGAGAGAAATAGAGGAAGAGGAAGATAGAGAAAGAGAGTAGGTACACGCAGGTGCGACGGGGGCAGGAGCGCGCGCGAATCGATCGCAGGGTC
The DNA here is from genome assembly GCF_003070985.1 of Temnothorax curvispinosus. Lineage (NCBI taxonomy): Eukaryota > Metazoa > Arthropoda > Insecta > Hymenoptera > Formicidae > Temnothorax > Temnothorax curvispinosus. The sequence continues at coordinate 457,496 of NW_020210520.1, read as the reverse complement.
CGCGACGCGAAACGCCGCGACGCGGCGACGAACGAACGGTGCGGCCGAAAATTCGCGTGACGAGAACGCGAAATGGGGAACGCGCGCGGCGTCTCCCCTGCGGAAATCAATAAGCGGTGATCGCGGGAGCGATGTTTCCCCGTGGCCGTCCTGACGCTTCCCGGTCTCGGTCGTCGACGAGTCGATCTCGCGCGCGCGAAGCCGGCGAAAGAAACTCTAGGTATCCCCTGGAGAAAGAAAGAGGAAAAAAAGAGAGAGAGAGAAAAAGAGCGAGCCCCCGTGTTATGGTACGCCTCTTGTTTTCCCCTTAAGGCCGCTAGGGGATACTGACCGTGGACGACGAAAAGGACGACGTCTTCCTTTCCTCCGCCTCCTCCTTCTCCGCCGGCGCACCACTTCTTCCACCGATTTTGCCGTCGACCGCGGCCACGACGACGCGCGCCACGCAGCAGGCCGGTGTCCCCTACGAGGACGATGCCGCCGGAGGACGTTGCCGCCGTGCGCGTCGCGGCAGGTTCGCGGCGCCCGGCGTCCGAGAACTTCCCGCGCGGATACTCCCTTGTCCTTTTATTCCCTCGTTATTCTCACCGCTTCCTCCGTTATTCCTCCACTTCCACCTGTTCTGATTTCTTTTTTCCCCCGATCACGGAATAATTTCGTTATAAAAGCGCACAGCGGCAAAGGAACGACGAAGGAGGAACGACGAAGGAGGAACAACTGCCCTACGAGGCGACTGTATACGTCCCTCTTCGCGCGCGCGTCCTCACCCCCCGCACCCCCTTCTCTTGCGCAATCCTTTTCTCTTTCGCGCGCACGCTGGCGATCCTCGGCGGTCTCTCTTTCACCCCCAACGGGTATCCATGGCGCACGCGCCAGGTGTGTCCTTCCTCTCTGCCTTCCGCGTGCGCGTACTCTCCGTCCTCTCTCTGTCTGTCTCACCTTCTCTCTCTCTCCCCCCCTGTCCTTCCTTCTTCATCCTCTCTCGCGCGCGCGATCTATTTCGTATTCGTTCCTCCTGCGCGTCCCGCTCAGCTCGCTCGCTACGTTCGCGCTTGTTCGGCCGCCGCATCGACGCGTCCGGACACGGGGGACGAGACTCCCTCGTGCGCCTCCGTTCGCTCGCACGCTCGCTCGCAGCCATCATCGTCGTCGTCTTCGTCGTCCTCGTCCTCGTCCTCGTCAGGACGTTTGCGCATTCGAACGCCGTTGCTGACGTGAATCGGGACAAGAGAGGAATGAGCAAGGCAGGAAGCACGAAGGGAAAGGGACACCTCGAAGACGCTTCTCCGCTTCTCTCTCTCTCTCTCTTTCTCCTTCAGTCATGAAGGAATCGCGCGCGAGCCGGCTCGAATTACGGCGAATTGACCTATTTGCCTTAAAGGGGGTGGGCTGCGCTCCTTCAGCAGGAGGAGCGAGCCCGTTCTTGCGAGAAGCGTCCGGAATCGTAAGCCGGATAAGGGCGCAATGTCGTAGAGCGCGACCTCGAAGCCGCTCTCTCCTCAATTTCCCTTCCCTTTGTATGCAAGCGGCGGCGCTCGATTGCACAAAAGGGAGAGGGATCGAGGGTTGGAAAATCTTGGAGCATATCCCTCTCCTCTTCCTCTCTCTCCTTCTCGCCTCTACCCTTCGTCCCTCTCTCACCATCGGATTCGCGTTTCTTTTCTTCTCGGGACTTACCGCGCGTAACCAGAGCGCGCTATTATATCGGGCGTTCGGTCGGTCGATCCCAGGGTTGCTCCCGCTTTCCGGAGAAGTATGCCAGGAATTTATAGAATCCATCGGGGATATCGGCAAACTGATCCCGTCCCGCCTGGATATTTCTTGAACCACCACAAACGCAGATATACAACTTTGAACGGATATTTGAATTATAATTATCGCACTGCGGAAATTAAATTGATCGGCGTGGATTTATTAATAGCGGGCGTGGATTATTAATGTGTTTTTGTACGTACCTATATGCTACGCGACACAGATTATAACTATACAGGATATATATTAAATGGTAGATTCTCTATGAAAAATATTACAGATATATCTATGATAAATGTTACAATTGCATGTAGGCACGTATTTTGTTACTAATAATATTACTGATACAGACATTTGATACTGATCCACATTTGATGTAATTAATGGGTCAGCACAAACAAATAAATTTATATACCTATATATATATACATCCTGAATAAATTTTTTGTGCATTTTACAAAAGGTAACTTTCGTTTTCTAAATTTTGCCGGTATGCCCGGAATAAAACAGTTATTTAATTCCACGGTCCAAGAATATCACTGAAACGGGAACTTCGCCGAAGCGCTTCTATTTCCGTGAATTTCCCCGCGTTTTCTACCCAACTCTTTTCGGCTCCTCCCCGGCAGGAATGTAGGCGGCATATCGCCTAGCGTTAATCCTGTCATCGACATCGGTTCCGCGCGGAACTTTACGGCGGGCGACTTCCGGCACCGCCGGTGAGTATATCGATAGACACATCGGGGCGAAATTACGCTCGGGGATCCTCTGGCGTTGGCGTTTCGAGGTCACCGGGCGCCCCCGCCAGGATCTCCGGCGCGCGGATACACCGAAAAGCCCCTGACTGGTCGACTCTACGCGGAGGCGCTTATCGATTTTCAAAGCGGCATTGCCCCCCGCGAACGCCACTCTCCAGCAGGTCGCCGCCGTCGTCGTCGTCGTCGTCGTCGGACCCACTGTCGTCCTCCACGCTTTCGTCGTCGTCGTCGTGCACGCGAGAGACAGGGGCGAGGAAAGAGGGAGATCTTTGGGGACGATCGTGCAACCGGCCAAATCAATGAGACGCGTCCGAATGTCCGGATGCACTCTCGCGGCTGCATCTGATTGCCCGTTGCACGTGCATGCCTGTTTGGATATTGGATTTGCCGCGAGACTTATGTCCGAGCCTAGTGTCGGCACGTTCCACAACGACGACGGCCGTAGGCGTGTATAGGCGGTGGCGGCGGCGACGAGCGAGGACGATTATGGGTTATCGATATTGCGGACTTAGCTCGCCCCGCGCGCGAGCCGGGACGCTCATGGATATGCAAAAATGTAAAAAAGCGCTTCCCCAGACAACGTGGGCGGGAGTGTTTGGCCGGCGATCGTGTCGCCGTAGCGTGAGCAAACTAGTTCGCCTCTTTCGGAGAACATGTCGAGAGACGCCACCGGGGCCCGAAAGCCTATGGCCATCGGACAAATTCAGGGCGGTGTTTTTGGTCGATGTCCGATAGTCTAACGACGAGAGGCGACATAAAAAGAGGGAGCTGCGCAGGAAAGGTGTCGAGAGGAGGAAATTTATGGAACTATTACAAAGCGGAAACGGATGTTGAAGGAGAAAATTATGCAAACGTTTTGATGCGTTTACATAATTTTGATACCTACGTAAATGTGTACTTAATTGTACATACAGGAAAAATAGAGGATAGATAATTTTTTACATATAACATTTTTTCCATAAATAAAATTGTTCGAGCGAAAAAATTTGATCGAGAAAATATGAGAAATGAACGTTTGCGTGAAAATGATGAGTGCACGCTACTTTTTTGTATTTATCATAGGTGCAGGTTCCTCGGTTTCGTCTGACTAATGCAAGACTGTTCCACTTACATGAGAGATAGCGGTTCATCATTGTGAAAATGTATAGAGGCAATTAGCCGTGTCACGTGACATTATGTTCTGTCAAAACTTTAGGGCAGCTTTAGAACCGTTATTAACGTTTACAACGTTTCCGTATCGTATATATTTCGCCAAGGTTCTAAAATGCTACTATATGATTACTCAAGCCGAAAATATGAGTTTAAATTGGTGATTACCTTGCAAATTTTGGAAGTTAAATTAGGCAATTCATGCATCCTGCTTTTCCGCCGCAGGGGACGGTAAATATCTCAGAGAGCTTTCAACTCTTTAAACGATCGTTTGAGCGCGTAATTGCTATAACTGAATGCTACGAGCATGGCGCGGCTTATGAATAGTAATTCGTGCATTATTATTAGCTTTGACTGCAACGATCTAATTACTATCAGTTTCCGATATCGTACTTATTAATAGTCATCCAGCGCAGAATGCAAATATGAATTTCGCGGATGAATGAGACAAAGAACGGATAAAAGAAGAATAATGACCTCAGCGTGAAAATAATTCATTGTATCTTTTTTTTATAAACAAAAATTATGTACACTGTCTTACGACGTAAGTCTTTTTTAAATCGCGTAAAATTTGTATTTTTATATTTTACTAATTGTTATAAAAAGATATTTATTTTGACCTGCAAGCTGGAGATTTCATATGGAAATATCGTAAGAAGATCAAATTATAGTAAACTAATGATAATTATAATATTCCTGAAGTTTTTTTATTTCAGTATTAAAGCTTTAAATATTTTATAACTCAAACATTAATAAGTTACACATATGTACAAACTAACTTTGCTAAATTTAGACGAAACCAAGTAACGACATTTTATAACTTAAAGAATTAATATTTTACGTTGTACGGGTAACATGCTTTCTTCCGCTTTTAAATCAAAGAGTGACGTTATTTTTATTCTGAACTCGGATACTAGAAGCCAGCCGTTAATCGAAGTCATGGGTAATGTCCGGAAAATTACCTAGACATCCAGGATAAGATCCGAAATATCTTGATACGTGCCTGTAGACAGCACGCTTCCCAAAATATTCCCAAGAGAAGTTCCAGAACAACTACACAACAGATACAAGTAAACAATGAATTATTATGGTCCATTTGAATTCAAATAGACTCGAAATTTTATACAATAAGAATTGCGATATTTATTGCGGAATATCTGACAAATATAACGTTCTTTGAAATTTCTTTAATTGACTTTATATTTGCTAAAGAATGCATCAATCAAAACAGAGCAGATTTCGAGATGCTCTGATCATTTAAGATCTCCAGTTTTCATAAAAGAGGTTTTATCAGTCTAGATACCTATTTGCATTTTACTTTAAAGATCAGTGATTAAATCAGTGCATGTACAACGGCTTTAATATGCACCAGTGGCGCACTGAGTGCATCCAATCGAATTCGCTATTAGAAATAAAAAGGTAAGTGCGTCGGCAGAGTTTCTATAATGACTCAAAAATTTTAACTACTTCACCGCTCTGTGGAAAAACTCGCGCAAAACTTGTCGCGACTGCAACCGTTTTGAGCGCAACGAAACATTTTGATGCAATACTTGAAACGTACAAGATACAAAAGTTGTGAAGCAGCAAACTTGGGCAATTAAATTTCTCGCTCTCGAGCGCGCTATAAGAAATTATCTGGCGGTTGGACGACCATAAAGAGCAGACTCCGCTTAGCATGCCCACAGTCTCCAAGCAATATTTGCTGTGGCAAAACTACAAATTTTAATTTGCAATGCGAGAAACGAATGTAACGATACGAGCACAAGATTTCTGTTTCCGTTCGCTTTGACGATGAAAAGGTCATATTGAAGTAATTTATATATAATTCTTTTATATCATTTTTTATTGGCCTATAAATAATTGCAAAACAAGCCCGAAGAGCGAAGGAAAAATTGTTGTTTATATCGCGCATGACGAGTTTCCTGCAGAAAAAAAATAATACGCGCGAATATATTTTGCATATCGAACGGACGTTTGCGAAAACATCTTAAGAAACTTCCACGGAAGACTGAACTCGAATTATTTATCGGATCTTCGTTCGCAGCGCGGAACTTCGCATCGCGTTGCAATATTTATTGATGCGACTGCTTCTTCCGACGACGAGTGGAAACTATATGTGTTATTGCTTTAACACGAACAATATTTAAGCGACATCTTATTAATATGTCCGTTGGATGTATCGGATCCATATTGAAGTTGAATTATAAACATTTATGCAACACGTGCATGGAAAGTGCCCCATTACGCACGCTACGCGTGCGTGATAGACTACTTTCCAGGCACTTGCAACATAAAATAGGGAGTGTAAGCCGTGTGTAAAGATGAAAATTCCCGGGTGCGGAGTTTACGCACGAGCCGAAGGCGAGTGCGGTAACCACACCTGAGAATTTTCATCTTACCTCACTTGTTACACAAATAACTATTATTCTCTTTCCACGGCATCTGTCCCCTATACGTTCCGCAGTCGTATATTTGAAGGTCGTTTACTTCGCGTGTAATCAGCTATGCCACTTTTATCGCCCCTCTTGATAAGTGACACGTGTGCACATGTTTACAACGTTGTAATATTTTAAGTGACGCTTAACGACTTCATGAACGGTCTTTATGGGTCGCAACTTGATAAGGTCTGTACGATAAAAAATGTTCACCCGGATTTCAATGATTTCGGAAGCTTAAATTGTGCAGTACACGTGAAACCCGATACACAATGTATACGAACGCGCGTTGCACACGGTTAGTGTACACAGTTATTACTGACATATAGTTACCTGCACGGCTTTAGTTGCTTTTCAATATGCGGGTACGTGTTGTTCGTGTATGTACACGGATTTTGTAATACACGTGAGACCTGCAGTCGCGTCAGATTACGGCTGGCAAAAACGGGAGAGATATCCAATAATAAAAACGTACACGTTGGTTAAGTAACACGGTTTAACGAGCGGCCTGAATCCTTTGACCGCTATACCAAATAATTCAGATTTTTTTATGCATGAAAGTTCGTTTAATACGAAACACGTTGCGTATATACGAGGAAAAACCGCATTCATTGAAAGTATACAAATTTCTGCTTCGCCTACGAATTTTTTAGCCAATTTACACGAACAAAACTTTTTTAGAACAAAATATATTCAACTCAATGATTTTTGTTAACTAACATCCAATTCTGAATATGTATATCTTCTCAAAGTAATAAAAATTGGTTTAAAATAGATTGAGATTAAGTAAATAATTAATTGAATTATTTTCTCATTTGTTCTTACGTAAAAGTTATTATTAGTTGGTGTTATCGGCATTCCCTCGTTTACGCAAAAGCGACTCCAGATTGATTAAAGCGTCTCGCGCATGTAAGAGCGCCTACGCGGGGATTCCAGGTCTTACTACACACGCGTATCTGTCGTGAAAAGTCGAGAAGGAGATAGCGGAATTTACTACTCGAACTAATAACAAGGAATTCCAACCGATAATAGAAGCAAAGTTCAAGCATGGGAAACGCGAGAGAGAGAAAGAGAGAAAGCAAAATGTGATAACGTCTATCGCGTTCCAGATTCACATGTGCTTAGATAAAACGACGCCCCTTTGACCCGTTCGTTAAAAAATAAAAAGAAACGATACGTTCTCGTCGACAAGACGAACGCGAGACTTGGTCGAGAAAGCTCTCGCATTTACGTCTCGCCGTCGCTCAAAGAAAGCCTTCGCCACCCGGCTGCGTCCCCCGTGAATAACGTTCGTTATTCGTTCTGGAAGTGAGTTTATTACATTGTGAGCGGACAGTACGCGGGGTTTTACAGCTAGACACCGGCAGGATATAAAACGTCGTTGGCATACAAAGTGCAAAAAACATAACCAGGTAGGAAATCCTTTCTCGCGTACGTTTGACGTACAGTCCTCTCCTTCAGCTTTCTTATCTTCATTTATCTAACACCTTCGTGTAGCTGAAACTGAACCTTCACCGCTCCGAAGAAGTGGCAATAATGGATCGCTATATATGTTGTAATTCTTTAACAAATCGATTTCTCCTAAGAGAAAATTTAATTACTTGTCAATGTCTGCATGCGAAAAAAAAGATTGCCAATCTCGCGTAGTAATCTTTTCATTATATCAAACGTCAATTCAAATTCGCGATAAGATGGGTTCGAATTCAAATTTAAAGTTTAAATTTTCAAGAAAATTTTAAACTTTGCAGTTTTTATTTTTAAAGCTGGATTTACTAAACTCATCTAAAATTTATTAAAGCATTTTCTAAATAATATTTACTCAATTATCAACTGAAACTATATCAAGAATAGGTCAACTATAAATATGTCAAAAACTGCTGTGGTGTTGATTTCTCCTTTTAAGGGAATCCTATAGTGGCGGTAGTTACCGACATTTTTTCATTTTAAGAAATCTTTGAATTGGCTTTACAGAATTGCAAGTTTGTGGTCTAGAATTAAAGTACGCACAAAAATCTACATCGCGTTATACGATTTCATATCGGGAACGAAAAAAAATTAAAAATTTTACTAATTTGGGCACATACAACTGTCATCTGACGACAATAACAAAATTACTGCAGTTTATATATATATAATGACACCAAGGCGACGTAGGGACAACATGTAGGAACAATATCGTGTAAATAAAACTAAGATTCAACGTCTAGAAAAAAAGATTTTGTAAAATGAAGTTTTATTAAGCAAAAGCACATTCAGGTTGATAGGATAAGCAGTATTGCGTGTAGCGAGAGATGGCGCAGCAATCGAACAAAGACAGATGCCTCTCGTTAGACAAGGACAGATATACATAGATATATAACATAGAAAACAGGATTAGAAATGTTGACATTACCGACGTCGAGGAAGTTCGGCCTTCGCTATAGGATCCCCTTAAAACCCTCGGCACGTAAGCCTTGATCGATATCTCGCGACCATGTAATTACCATTACTGTAACACCGTGATTAAAAAAGTAAGCTGCTCGGAGAAAAGTGAGAAATTCTTCCACGGTAGCATTCATTGCTTTTAGATCAGTTCTTGATATCAAATAACGCAGAAACGAGACGAATGAATAAACATAGTCTCTCAGAAAATGCAAAAATACCGATTACGCTTCGTAATCTTTGTGAAAACATGCGAATAAATTTGAAGTTATCTCGATGATGCTCGTGTGTCAAGTTTTGTTGCATTTATTTTTTACACCATGCTTCGACTTAACGCTGATCTGATTTCTGAAATTGTTTATTATTCTAAGCAATATTTGGACATGATTATGCTTTGCTATTCGAAATTTTAGATGCTTTTAATACTTGGAAGAAGGAAGAAGTAAGCAAGAAACTGAGAAGTATAAATGTTAAGAAAGCGCGGCAATACACAATTTTAATTGCGTAACATATATCTTTGCGGCTCAAAATCTGTTTTCACGAGAAGACGGACGATATGCCACAATAACATTCGGTTTCGCATTACAGCTGTTACGTTCGACGGCTGTATTATAATACACAGAAAGTACACGTACGGTGTGCATTATATTGCATATATAGAGAATCCGCGGGCGAGACGAGACGAGAGAGCGCAATCGCGTGACTAGGCGCAGACAGGGGCGAGGAAACATTATTGAGCACGTGCACATAAATGTTTCTGAACAGGCTCGTATTTTACTTCATTCCGCACGATAAGAACCTTCCACCACCGTGATCCGAACAACTCATTTCTGACAACCCATTCATCGTTTTCCGCGGCACGTAACCTACTATCCACGATTGCGCACCACTTTCAGACGCAGTCGGAACAGATAGAAAACGGGGGTACACATTTTCTATTCAGTTATACGTTTTCTATTATATCACTTGTCGCAGTTACCTCCAACCATAATTACAAATGTTGTAAGTTTGCAATTTCTGGTTGTACGGCATATTACGACAGTTGTTTTTTGTTAGTATGAAATTCTCCAAGTTTACGACAGCAAATTTTTAAAATACAGAATTTTTCAATTTAATATAATATTTAATATAATATAATTTAATGTAATAATGTAATATATTTTTCTTTGCTATATATATATATTGTTACATAAAGAATTTTACATTCGAGAACCCTCGGGTACCCATATTATCTCTATGTATTAAGAAGCTCGAAATAAATTGATAACATTAATCATATCACGGTTACTCAATCTACTGCTAAGAGTGTTTACAGATGTTCGTATATAGCCATTAGAGTATTCCGCAACTATCGTGCTATTCCTCTTGATTAGGAAACTCGAGAATAAACTAAGAGAGACGATTGTTGTTTTAATGTTGAAACGTCGCGATAACTCATGACTCGCAAGAGTTCGAAATTAAAGAGTTTAAAAGGAGGCGTAAATAAACAACAAAATGTTAGACGACAGATTTTTCAACGTAATACTATAGCGGAAATATCTCACGATAACGTATCCGAATGTGTTTAAAGTTTGTTTAAGGTGACAGTTCTCCGCGTCTTCAAGGAAAGATACAGAAATGAGATTTTATTTCCCTCAACGTTTTCCGAGCGTGCTCCTGCTGCTCGTTGCTTTGACGTGCGCCGCACAAGCCGGCAGCCTCCGAGGGAAGCGTTCTGTCTGGAATGATATCGGAAACACATTGAACAACATCGGGCAGACAATCAAGGATACCGTGAAGACCAGAATCGACTCCCTGTTCGACCACCGAGACCAACATTCGACCACCGAGCCCGAAATGATCCCGCCGACCTTGGCACCGGAATGGAACGAAACGACACCATCATCAGAATGGAACGGAACGGACTCTCGGCAAATCATAACTGTTCCTATTAGATGCCCGCCTGATCATGTAGTAGTGAAAAATCGATGTCGGATAGAAGGTCGTTGACGATAAAATTCCAGGTTTCAGAAAGTATCAAAGGATCTTTCACAATTTCATATGTATCAATAATTCTTAAGTTCTAAATCTTCTTGAATTTCTCTAAAATTTAGAGATAATTATTATTAAGGAATAAAGATTCATAGATATATTATTTTTTCATTCACATGCACATTCATGATCATAATAATTTCAATAACGGAGAATATTTATCTATTCAGATCGCATGGCTTTGAGAAAATTTAATTATTCGCGGTAAGCTATGACTTGGCAATCGTGACTCGTCTATCATTAAGGACTTTAACCTATATTCATGGAACAAGATATAACTCATTCTTGCTATATCTCTACGATGTACTTATCGTGACATGTCAAAGAGTAACGTAATTATACGCTTTATGATGATGTTAATATCACTTGACGTGCAAAAATGTGTTGCTCATTAAACAATTATTCGTTATTCTATGCAGTGCTTCGCTAAATTTACAACACTCGTAGCTACTTCATATTATAGTATATTAGTATGTTTATCAAGTAAATCACGATGTCGACATCAGTCTTGAGTAATAGCGTAATTATACACTTTATAAGCGCGGTAATGTTATGTCTGCTGACACTTTGACATAAATTAGTAATTAATTTTTTTCAATTGTCGAGAGGGGAACAAATGGTATTTACTGCTTAACGTACTACAACTACACTCGCGGGACTTAATTCATTCCGAATATGTTTATTGCCGTCTCGTAATTAAAAATTATTTCCGTATTATTTATGCTTGCCGCTCACGTTTGCGTAAATATAGCGCATAAGCTCCAGCGGAATTTAGCTGCTGTTGCATAGCGTTTTCTTTTACGATCCCCGGGTGATATTTCGCACCCGAGGTCCGCACTAAGTACCCGTTCGATTTCTAAATTACACCTGTCACGAATATAAAACGAGAGTTACGGGGGTACGCGATAGATCGGGCGGTGTAATAATGACGCGGCGATACATATCGAATTCTCTTTTAATGACTGTATCGCGTGTTAACTGTAAAAACGCGATTGAGAAGGTAGATAAGCGTATACATTTGTAGGATTAATATATCGTTTACTTCCCTATACCGCGCAAAGCGCGCCGCTGCGCTATTGTTTCCCTTATCCGCCGCGTATTTCCTCAATTATCAATTACCAATTATAACGTTCATGACACGGTTCTCCACGCGCACAAGAACCCACATACTCGCGCGACGGAAGTGCGTACATACATTTTAAACAATTAACATTCCGCATTGTCTTTACATTCGTGAATAAAAATCAATCAATGAAGTAGATAATAATGGTACTTTTTAGTCATACGTGTATGAAATATAATTATTTGTCTTTTTATAATTCTTTCAATTGCAAGAAATAATTGCATATCCGAATTGATTTACATTATTACAAAGTTTCAAATATTTTGAATTGATGCTTCGGTGATCTTTCCTTATTGTTATCGACAAACAACAAGAATATATTTTATGAAAAGTTCCAGCGTTGTATTTCCAGACATTGGATCGCTTCCGTTATGTTACCGGAACATTATTTTATCGTTCATTTTACCGGCTTTTCCGCCTCCTAACGTAAAACGTACTTCGGTGAAGACAGGGCTCGTTCGGAATGACTGATTCAATTCGCGCTCCACCACTACATTTCTTACACAACAATGCGCTCTCGTGCTTCGCGGCGCTTTCGACTCGTCGCCTCGTGCGATATACGTACGAGTGTCGAGGGGGGACTCCATATAGAGTAGAGCTGTCGCTGAATGGAACGAGACCTAAATTTGCGTGATCGCTAATTGTGACTGCAATGCCTCTTTGCGACCATCAGCGCGGCGTGCTCCTACACTCCGTACTTGCACGCGTATATCTGTGCAGGAGAGCCGCGGCCAGATTTCCTGCTCATTGTCAGAAGTAGACGGCCCTCTCGGCACTTGTTGCTCGCACATCGACATTTGTCTGGCGCACCATTATATCGCGCTGCATTTCACTTCCGACGCCCACAGTCTTTGTCAAGTTAGGCTCGCGCCTCCGCGCTCCGTGCCGCGCATCGAATCCGTAAATGTGCACTCGCGTGTTTTGTCTTTTCAAGCGCGGAGTCCGGGAAGAGTAGTATAGGTGGCTGCTGGAAAGAGGAAATCATAAAGGGACATTGCGCCGTGGTAGCCTTATGTACGGCATATCGACCGGTCGTATTTCCGAGCCGCAATACTTCAGAAGTTAAAATAAATAAAATCAGGGAACAATACCAACGAAAGATAACTCAAAGCGAAATAGCTTTTCAAGATATTTCAAGCCAAATTTTGGTTTTTATTTTTTTATATGTATAAACACTATGTTTATAAACAATGTAAAAAAAGATATGTTAAAAAAATTATTGTAAAAACATCTTTTGATTAGTACGTGTGCAAATTATTTGAAGATCGAATCAATGGCACGCGAGGGACATTATGGCGGCAGAAATCGTTGGAACCGCTCAGTCTTACATAAAATCGCAGCTTAAGAAGTCATATTTTTTTTTAACGTTCCAAGAACGTGACGACGTTCTACCGTTATAATTCGCCATCGTGTTACATAGTGCATTATTGTCGTCGGTATGGTAATCTTTTCTTTGCCTCGCTTTACCAGCACCGTCTTTATTGGATTTTCGCGACCGACGACGTTTCTGTATTCGACTCCTGAAAAGAATGTTTCATCGCTACTATTCGAAGAAGTAACTTCGAGAGGCTGTTCCTTCCCGCTCTCTCACTCACTCTCTCTCTCTCTCTCTCTCTTTTTTTATTGCAGCTACTACTTGTTATTGCCGCATGTTCGGGCGGATCTCACAGCTGGGAATTCTTGGCGAGACGTCTTTTGTGGTAATTTGAAATTCAAATAGAAGGAAACATAATGCTTATAAACGATACGAAAATAAGATGAAATTCAATGTGTGAACTTTTGACGATTTTAAAATTGAAAGCACAAATGTATAAAAGTAGCCTCTTCTTCCTAAAACGTCCAATACATATTTTATCAAATAGCGCAAAGAATATTGACGATTTCTTAATTTAATCCGTTTATATTTATACATGCACTTTACGTTTATTTGTGTACGACGGCTTTACTGTGCACCAGTGCGCACTGAGTGCATCCAATCGAATTCGCTGTAATGTATCGAATAATTTTTACTCTTAAGTATGTAATGCTCTTATATTTTTAGTAATGCGTTATAAATTAAAATAATAGGCCTTTTGTGAACGAACTTGATTAAAATCTCGTTTTCCACGGCAGATAATTGTATCAACAATTTTATTGAAGCGTTCTAATTAGAATAAACGATCTAATTTATTTCTGAAAGTCCATGGTGATCAAGAGATTAAGTTGGCGCGATGGCAGACGGGGTTTAATTACGTTAACCTTAATTTAATCGCGCCCAAGTCCATCGTGTTTCATAATTATGTGCTTGGTAATGACCTTAAATTATGGGACAACAAATCAGACTGTTTAAGCATGCAATTTACCAATATTTGCACATATCGATCGGCGTCACGTAGGGCCATTTATATCGCCCCCATGGATGCCGATGCAACTTCCGAAAAAGGAAATTGCATTCACCGAATGACAACGTGGAAAGTTTAATTCCTCGCTCGGTGCTTTCATTAAGTCCTTAAATAATTTACATTCACGCGCTCGCAAGTCGTTAGGATAATTTATGCGCTTTTTATGCCGTAACGGTCACCGTGGCAAATATTTCATCCATGTTGATCGTTCCTCAGAAACATAAAAACTTATATACGGCGCGAGTGTGAATTTTATAGCGGCGAAGAGCAGATTGATTACAATTTTCGCTTCTCATGTTAGCGCCACGTTAATTCCTTCGTGCATAGATATTTCATTTATAAGATTAAAATAAATATTTAGTTAAACTGGAATATTTTTATCAACGAAATTTTATCAGAAACATATATGTTAAATAATTCCTTCTCGTTATCTCGTATTACACGAGTTAGTTTTAACATCGCGAAATTATGATACCGTCGAGCGAGGAATTTATGTCTAGTTGCACGTGAAAAATTTGCCGTGGCAATTGTCGTCGTAGTTTTATTTCTGTTAACAAAGTTTTTATCATCGTTTACGATCGCGTCTACAGTAGGAAACGTTTTTAATGTATTCACGCGTGACTCTCCTCCACGTTCATCCTCCACGCGCAGCGGGAATACAGGCGAGTGATTTATAAAAGAGGGAGGATATAACGCATGCGATAAACTTGATTCTTCTCTCGGTGAAATCTGCATGCGGAAAAAATCCCAGGCAGTTAATCACTCGAGAGTTAATTAGCGCGTGATTAATTAGTCGTATGTCAGGGTATCAAATCGACCAATCTCCCGGGGAGTTCGCTGACTCCAGTTCGGAACTTCGGGTTAATTAACCTTTCGACGATCTAACGGGCAAATTACGGAAATCATCTTAGCGAGCGAATGCGTATGCAGCTGTAACGTTGGCTCTTTAGCTCATTGTCAGATGCATGCGCGAGGTCGACAGACCGACTTCTGTCTTGTACAGAGTTTATAGAGTTACTGAATGTACTCTAATTTTCATTCAACCTGTTTTTTTTTATTATTAATTAGAACGAAGATGACTCGACCGACTCGAACGCCGGGGGTTCGCTTTCCAGCACGTGGAAACTGCAGGTGCACGTTTATCGATGGCGGAACCTTGCAGCACGGATTCATCATAGTATTATAACATTTTACTTATATAAATTTATCTACTATCGCAATATTCTCGACTGTTAGTAATATTATTTATTCATGCTGCAGGAAGTACCGATAAACGATCTTTTTTGTACATTCTAAAAAATGATGTCTATTGACATCGCAATTTTTTATTTTTTTACTCGTTGTTTTATATCGTGTTAGTTAAATAAATGTCTTTACATTATATACATTATATATACACTGTAATTTTAGTTTTTAAAATTTACCAATGGAGTCTCCCAACTGCTTGATCTACCGAGTTTACCTGAATTGGAAGATGGTAGATGTCATTCGAAGTCTCTCATAGCTCTTTCGACTATAATAAATAATGATTTTCTTTTCAATATTGTTAATAATTTTTAGTTTTAATTTTCGCGTTAAAAAAATTATTTTTATATATGCACAAAATATTTTATTTAAAAAAATATATAAAAAAGACATTAGTGAGAAGAAAAGCAATATAATCTTACATGTTTTATAAAATAATTATTGTCCTTGATTTCTCTTAAGCATTACTTGTAAATACATACATTCAAACGGGATGAATAATTTAACATCAATAATTTAACGTTAATAAACAAATTTAACATTAATAATTTAACTTTTGAAATTCTAGCTAAAAATGCTGTATTTGTACACATAATGCCATAATGTATTGTCTGAAATATGTGTTGTGTACACGAGCTACGGTATTATATAACTAACCCCCGTAACATATATTTTTCTATAATCTCGACCACGTATTTATCGTTTACCATAATAACTGCTTTATTGCGATAATATAACCATTTTACGTGGAATTGTTTTACACAACCGCATATTTATGTTTGCGCATACAGGCCGATCACAATTCCATATATTAACACGGCGTTATTATTTTCAGAAATTTCAATTAACTATTTTATAAAAACATTAAATTTATCACTTCTTCCTATTTATTTAAATTTCCAAACGATGATAAGAATTGTCAGGTAAGTCTGTTTCAATAATATTTTCTGTTTTAAAGAAGCGAAATATCCAAAGAAGAGAGATGAAAGATACCTATTTAAAGATAACTTTATAAAAATATGGTATCTACTTGATGCGAAAATTTCAATTTTGTTTTAGTCTGTCGCCGACAAACGATCGATACAACGTTGCATGCGATTAGGAAATTCTCGCGAAATTAAATTTCCACGAGAATGAACGTAGTTTGCGTTACGCTATAGGTATATATATACTTACAATATATCGCGAGTAGAGGAACAATAATCTTGCTATGCGCGTTCGCATCCGCGTTTGCAAGATACATAACAAATTCCCAATTACACAACGCTAGGTATCAAAAGCGGGATCTCTCTCTCTCTCTCTCTCTCTCTCTCTCTTTCTCTCTCTCTCTCCCCCTCTCTTTGTATAGATAAGCGAACAATCGAAATTGACATAAGCGAACAACGTATCGATAATTGTGGACTGAGAGCAGCGATGCAAATTGGGACTAAGGTAATGCCACGAACGCAATGCCATCGTTGTCTGATGCGGGACGTTCCTCTTGCGTGTTCGTACATCTGCGTATGTACCTACGTGTGTGGCTTTGGACATGAACCGCGCACGGTATATACGTATATACGCGTGCGCACACACGAACGCGGATCGCACACGCGGCGCGATCGCCTGTGTATACGGTATATACGTATGATTTGCCGGGATCGGCTTTGCGGTCGACCAGCGAATATATCACTGCAGCTTTTGTAGCTTTGATTCCGATCGCCGACGACAGAATGAGGGTCAGCGGTGCACCACCCCGGCTATTTTTGTGCCGTAGGTACCTCTCCGAAATGAAGCCCCCGCATTGGCTTTTCCGCTTGCGATCGTTGGCTAGCGGCGCACTCTCTCGAAAATTGCCACTTCAAGCGAAGATATAAGAGGGGATTTAACCCTTTGATGCAGGATTTCGACAGCGCGCCGCACGCCCCCGGGCGCCGTATAAACAATCGTTATCATCATTTTACATTACAACCGGAGAGGCAAAGCGGTTAAGCTCTGCGAGTATTTAGGGTTGTTAAACGTTGCGTTGATTTTGAATGTATTATTCGAGAAAGCGATAAAAAATGCTGAACTTGATGCCGCGTCGAAGGATAAGATGAGAATAGTCTGAATATATAAGCGGAGAACCATCAACCTCATTTCAGCGGCAAAAGTGAAACGGCATAATCCGTTATTCTTGGAAATTGCAGAAAAAAAAGCTGTGAGTCACCTGATGGATTTCTCTCGTTCTCATTTTAAAGCCACGTGGATTTGCATTTAAGTCAGTTGATACAGTCGTACGCATCAAAACCTCGAAATCCCCGTTAAGCCGTTAAGCGAGACGATCTTTTTCTTATTCATAACGGAGGCGGGCAACGAAAAATAGAGCTTACTTGCTAATCATATTAACGCGAAACGCGAAAGCGTTTTCATTATTTCGGTCAGACCTAGCTCGTAACGTTGCCGCATTATCAAATCTAACTACGGTAGTTGAGTTAACAAAGTTAAGCAAGAAATTAAACAACAAGGAACCTTATCTCAAATGGCGCGTTAACAAACATGTCTCGCCGCATGGCCATCTTCTTTGGCCGGGCGAGAGTCATCGATCCACTGTATCTCCACACGATCTCCATTGTGCCCGGCGCTTTAACGAGTGCCGATGGATGTGATGGGACCCGTGAGCACGACAGCGCGCGAAAGAAGGGTTGAAAGAAGCGACGGCGCCGGTTGGAAGAGGGAAGAGAAGGATAGAGTTAGAAGGGTGACACGTAAGGTGGTACAGTCGTCGGATGAAGGGGACTCCCTTTTCGCGGCCCCGCGTAACTGCACCGAAGAGTCTCCCGGGGAAATGCCACGGCATTCGCCACGGCTCCCGAAGGATTTAAAGAATGGAAAATGGCTCGTATACCTTCTTCGCGTATAGACGCACCCCATCGAGCGCGAGGTGCGAGCGAGTTAAGGAGGATAGAGCCGACGGTGTAGCCGCGAATAAATAAAAATAACGTCGCTCCCTGCGAGAGACGGGTGGTAAATGAGCCGCTCCTCGTGGATCATTTGTCACCACGCCCCGGAGCTGAGCGCGCCTGATATTACCGTTGTGAGCCGAGGGTGTCATTACGCGACGTCGGTCGATCATCGAGCACGCAGCGTTTATGCGGACGTTAATTGTTGCTATTATTTTGCGTTGGGGCAAACCGCCACGTCGATGCGATTCGAAACGGCGGTTCCGCATAAATGAAAAGTATTCGCTTCTCTATATTATCTTGTACATTTACGTATATATAGCCTTGTATGTATATTACTGTAATAAATTTATATAATAGAATGTTAGATTTAAAATACGTTACACGTCCACGCAAATTCAAAGATTTTCCATTCATCATAATATTCCCTGATTATTGTGATTATATTGCTGCAATAATTGACGTTTGTGTGATTAGAGCGCATACTGCTGGACAATTTATCAATTCAGCCATTAACGGTAATTATAGTTCACGGGCACCATGGCTTCATTCGTTTCTGGAAAATGTTATTGACAGATGGGTAAGCCGAGTAACTGTGTAACGACGTTCCTTGATCATGAATCATATTTATGCGACAATATAAGTATGTATATTTATATTGAGAAAACAAAGCAATGCAAATATAAAATAATTTCTCGGAGAATTTTAACATAACGTTTCAATTAAGGTGTTTTCTGCTGCATTATAAAAATCCAAATCGCTTTTACGTATTATATATAACTATAGCATATTAAAATTAATAAACGTTGTATTACAGATTAAAATTTTTACAACTACGTGAAGTTAGACACGTTTGATTAAATACGGTACACCTACAGACAGCTACGCGCCGCGATCCTATTCGGCAACGGTGAATTAAAAATTCGGGCGGTATATAACGACATGTTTTTTATGATGCGGGGCGGGGGAAACAAGGTGGAACATTTTAGCGTTGCGGAGTTTTTTTCCCACATGACTTGTAACTTTTGCGAGAGCGACTTGAAACTTTCGGGATACGACGGGATACATGCGAACTGTGTGAAATATGACGGGATGCCATTAAAAGAGCTAATGAGTATATACGCTATGTTACGCGTTTCTGCTTTAAACGGACGTACCGCCGGGATTTGACGTTTCGTGCGAGTACCGCGAATACCCGGCGCGGCGTACTGAAGTTATCTTTGCGTCTCGCATGAGTACGGTGAAATCCGCGGAGCAGAAAAAGAGTTCTTTTCTACATTTTTTCATTAAAAATTGAAATAGAGTTACTGGGTTGCACGAAATTTCTAACGATAGAAATGTAGTATTACATCATGTAACTTTTGCTGTCATGTAATAAAATAAACTCAACATTTTGGTGCACTAAAGTCTTCATCTACTGGATTTACATGAAAAATAGGGCTAGGTTCTGATTAAGCAGAACGATTCTTACTCCATCAATTAAGCAGAAAATTTTTTTTTCAAATATTATAAAAAATGTAAAATAAAAAAATGCACTTATAATTCAGATCTTGGAAAAGGAAAAATCCCGTGAATAAATAAGAAACATTCCTCACTTTGTAAAATAGATCGAAAAGTTAATACATATGTATGACTGCTAAATCGATCAGCAATGTCGCCTCGACGACATGTTAAGTCATCATCGACCCTTCATTACGGGGAGAGAGAAAAACCCAGGATTCCACCAAATTGAGTCTCGCACACGTGGTCCACCTCTGTCAGAGGAGGCTCACAGATCGAGAAAGAAGGGGAACCGTTATCGTTCATTCACAGGCACGCTCGCCTTATTTTCGCCCCTTCGAGACTCGCCGGCGGTGAGCGCTCTCATTTTTGCGCCTTTGGCAAAGTTCTCGGCGCAAAAGCTGTAGCGGCCTCTCGCCTCTCTATGCGAATGTGTGTTAGAAAAGGGAGCAGAGAATTGTCGGTAAGTGGCGAAGAGATCGGGGGAAAGAGAGAGAGCGCGCTCTGGACAAAAGTGGGAAAGAGGATGAAGAAAGCGACGTCGAAAGGGGTCGTTCGAAAGTCGCTCGGTCCGAACAACATCGGGGAACGATTCAGTGTAAATAGCGAGCGAGCTGCCCGGATAGATACGTGTACAGATAAATCGACAAGTGTAACATGATGACGGAACGGCAATCTGACACACCGCAATGCCATTTCACAATAATAGTGATATTTATATGTAATATGTTTAGTTGGTTAAGGTATTAGTTAGTTAAGGTATTAATATTTCAGACATAACTGATAACACAAGTATCTCTTTATTCTTGGAGAGTTATAGACCTTTATATAATTAAATTACTTTTATTTTTTTGATATGTGACATTTTATATATAATATGGATATGACAGACAATGAGATATCTATAAATTAATTTCAACTATTAGGACATTCCTTTTTATTATTTAATCTCTTATTATGTATAAGTAATAAATATGAGCATGTGTTTTTGCTGAAAAAATATTTTAATAACGGAATTTTTTCGAACTATCTATTATCAAGGAATATTTACCATAAAATTGCTTCCGCATTCCTATCACTTTTTGCGTGTCACGAAAGAACAGCGTGGACATTTTACGCCGGGGTATCGAGGAACTCGATAGAAAGAGCAGAAACGAGAGGAGTCGAATGAGCGAGAACGCTCTTGCAAAGAGACGCAATATCCTTTGGAGAGGAGGGTCATTCGAATCGGAAGGTGGACAAATAGAAGGAAAGAAGAACGGGAGAGGAACGGGAGACGGTGCGATCACGCGAGGTCGGCGCGTTCGCGATCGTTACACTCGGGGAGCACGTTTCGCGCACAACTCTCCTTGTGCTGGTAACACAGACGCCGCTTAATAATTTCTACGGAAGTTAACCGGCGCCCCGTGTACTCCGTGTTTTTTTTAAATTCCCGCAAGTATTTCAGCGGCGGCGAGTTATTGCCGCGACAAGAGCAAATGGCACGCGGACGTGCCGCGCTCGACTCGTTTGCGGCGAGACGTTAAGACTTAACGCGGGCAATTCCCCCGGAGACGGCGACGGTACTAAAGTGGAACACGATCGCGCTTAGGGATATCAGTTTCCGCGGACGTTGCGGGAATAATGTACGATTCATCGAGAATTGTGTATAATGCGCGGATTATGTATATTCGCGCGTTAGAATTTTATTTGTGAGTCGCGTGTTTATAGATACATTGAATTAATGTATTTTCTTTTTAGGAATTTTTGACAAAGTTAGAGTAATCTCCTAGAATTTTTAAATAAAAATCTCTAAAGGTTCTTAGACATTTTGACAATTATTTATATTTTGTTTATATAATAGATGTATGCACATAAATTCATAGACTCACAGAAGAATTAAATTCTATATTTAATTATATTAAAATTCTAAAAATGCATATTCATAATTTATAAACTTACAAAAGAATCAAAATTCCATTTAATTACTAAAATTCTAAAAATGCAATATTTCATCAAGGTGTTTACGCTAACAAATCCATAAACTCATTTCGGACGTTAATATTCTTTAATATATAATCCGCAGTATCTTGGCATGATCTCCAAATCCTATTGTTTAGCTTTGCCCAAATTTCGGATGTGTAATCTAGACTTTGGATTTACAAGCTCCGGGATTTCCGAGATATTTCTACACGCGCTCTGCTCTCTAAATTTACTCCTAATTCAGAAATTTGAACTCAATACGGGTTCCGAAATTCGTAAATCTTCGGATCGGCGAAAATTTATGGATACATAGATTCTCAAGATCATTACATATGTGGAAATCTCGAAGTTTCGCATCCCTAAATTTATAACTGATCCACAGAAACGTATTCGTTAGGCACTTAAAACCAGAGATTCTTTGATTCATAGGAGTTGCGAACTCTACTTACGCTTAAATTTACAGATCCCGAAATTTACACGCGCTTGTGTGCGTCTCCTGTGGTCGTTGATCCTCTGATATACCGAGGTTACTAGACACGTTGTTTCGCAAAGCTTCACACAGATCATGTTTAATACTTCGCGATATGCTCATACCGCGCGCATTTACTACACTCGCAAATACCGCGCTGTCGTAAACGAAACGTTAATTTTCCAAAGTGTCATTATCGACGAGTTTTAAGGTGAAACACCGAGGGAATTTCTATGTCGCTTCTGCGAGTTGTATCGAGTTATCCTCTAATCCTCATGATTGTGTTGCCAAACGACGGAACGCATGTGTTATTCAGTGATCGCCTAAGCAATTAAGCTCGGGCACGGACGTTTCCAAATTGAGTTCGTGTTCGGTCGTTCGTGTTATAACGCTCAGTCTGGACATTAGTTATATCCCTGAAAAGGGTTTCGCGCGATTCGCGGATATCAATTATTCCGGGAGCTTTAAAGGGTATATATTTTGCCGACCTGTAAATGCGCGGCTCGTTTTTATACATGCTTATTTCGCGTATTTTTCCGGCTATATTTTATGAAAATAAATTCTCCACCCTCTTTGAGGATTTTCATTAAATATTCTATTTCATTTAAATTTTCATATATCCGCATTTACAAAAAAGATCTATACAAAATATTATATTACATAAATTAGAGTAAATAAAGTGAAAAGACAAATTGATAACGTAAATTACAAATTAATTTCAGTGTGGCTTGAGAGAAATTAAAATTGCGAACAATCAAAATAGATTTTTTAAATAAATATATTCACGAGACGATTCGCGTGTAGAAATATTGTGATAGCACATGTACATTCCCTCCGGGAATTCGATTTGAAAGGAATAGCAAGATGCATTACGCCTAATAAGTTACAACACAAGACTTTGAAGCTCACTCCTCGGATTTCGCATGGGAACTGCTGGCTCATAACCACTTAGGGCCGGCCGCCCTTTGGAGAAAGGGTGCGGACCAGGCCGCGTTTCGCGTTTCGACGGCCGCAGCGTATCGCGCCATGGGACGTATGCGGCGGATATACGTGCCCTCCACTTCTCCCCTTTGGCTCCGTTTCGCTCAAATCCGAAACGAGCTTTCAGCTCGACATTAGCAAGTCTTATGCCGTAATGCTCGATACTCCATTTCGAATCTCGCGCTAGTACGAAAGCAGATCAGAGGACGGTGCAAAGTGGCCTACAATTATTTAACTACATTTTACATAAATAAAATTGTCACGGGTCGCTCTTAGTCCCCACAAGTGTTTTACGAAGATTCCTAAAAGGAGGTAGACATAGACAATCTTATAAACATTCTATAAATAATCAAACAGGTAAAACGCATTATAGTTCCTGAGTTTATCATAACATTTTTCATAAAAAGCTGCGGCATATAATGCACAGAATTGCGTATAAAAATAAAAAAATATAATAATATAATAATATATCTATATTATAAAAATATATAATTAATAATAATAAAACAATCTCTCGGTTGTTGATAATCAGCACAAGTTCACTGTTTACGCTTGAAATAGAAAAATATAAACTCGAAAAGAGAAGGCTTCTCTCGCGGTAAGGTTTTCTCCTCGAACACCGCTCGAAGATGCGCCCGAGACTTTCTTCGCTTCGATCTCCCTTTGTCGGGAAACGCGCTAACGATAAAAGGGGTAGAAAATTCGCCGGGTGTATCGCGAAGAATATTCAAGTAATAAGATGATCTCGTTTCCGGCGGCGTGTTGGCGGCCGCAGCGCAGTTGCCGATGTCGATCGAACACGCCCCGAATCCCGAATGCGAATGTAAGCGAAACGAAATTGCAGCAGCTGCCTCTCTCTTTTTCTCTCCTCCTCTCTACCTCTCTCTTTTGAACGGAGAGAGAAAGGGAGAGAGAGAGAGAGAAGCCAGCCCGCGAGGTCGTTGATTAGATAGATGAAGAGCGGCTCGACCAAACGCAGCAACGCGAGCGAGAGGAGCTAGGTTGCGGGAACAAAATTCCCCGTCCAGTGCAGTTTGAAACAGTTCAGAAACTGTTTGTTGCTCCGGCATCGGTGGTCCGACGCGGACGTGTACGCGCCTCGCGACTTCCTTTTCCCCGCACGTACCTCATTTTTATTTCGACTCGTTCTAATAAAAACGCGGACCCGATCTAATTTCGTTTGAGGCAATTTGTTCCTCCCAGGCCACTTTATTCGCCCACAAATCGTGCCCTTTTTCCCTTCCCCATCTTTCACTGGTTATTATATAATATGGTTACCTACGTATAATGGAATGCACTAACGGAACTACATTAATGGCATGCCAATATTCTTAGCTGGCTAACGTCGGACATAGTGAAGAAGATTTTGATGGTAATATAAAAATAATGATATACAATTTTAAAGACAGAGGCTGAACGTCGCGATATATTGCCGTTTCTTTCAGATGGACCTCCGTTTTGTCCGATAAACTGTATCAATGGGAAAATTCTGCAGCCTGTGTAGCGAAGCCGATGTTGGCGCAAGATCTGGCAACCCGAGATTTGCGAGAGAGTAACCGACGCACCAGTCACGAACTCACGAGAGAAGAATAAGAAGGAGAAGAAAGAAGAAGAAACGTACGGACGGGGGTAACGGAGCGGGTACGTCCCGGTAATGGTACCGGAAACTACACTTACCCAGAAGTTCCGGCGCTTTGAGCCTTCCTGCGCTCCCGGGTTTCATACTCCCGCTCTCCTCGGCTTCTTATAGTTCGCGCTAACGGCCATTCGCCGTTCCCCTGCTATATCCGAAATCCATGAATCCGCAGTGTCGTGAGCGCCCGGCATCGCGAAAGTCGGAAAGCGAATTCCTTACGGAAATTGGAAGGAGCGTATTTATTGCTGCTTAGCGATTGATGCCGGAACATCGCTCGAAACTTTCCCCCCGGGGAACGGTCGCGAATGTGGAAATTTCGGATATTTTATCGCGCTTGGGCACACACGACTTTAATGCGTTTTTTGTTCCATCGTTTTTTTTTTTCATCGTTCAACAATACCTGCGGTACAAATTGCTGGCTTTCGCGTGAAACGCTTTTATTGCGCTATCTTTTTTGTGATCCGCGACTTTCGTTTATTTTTAATTCAGCTGCCCTTTCTTGCTGGCTGTATAGTAATTTAATTACAAATATTATAATTCGCATTAATACGCCGCCTACTTATAGAGAAAATTATTTCTTTAATAAACTGCAGTGTTATATTCACGCGACGGTAGAACATTATTTCGCGAGGGATTAAAAACATAAATCTTACGAATCTCATTTTGAATTTCATTTCGGAAAATTGCTAGTACTTAAATTGTAATGTGTGTATATTTATCGTCCGCGGGACCATGGGACCAAATTTGTCGACAACTCACGATTCTTTTCAGTGTTAAATAATTCTGCGACGATACTTTTCGCCGCGAAAAAGGGATCGGCAAAATTCGTCGGAGAATTCGTAATTGAGAGAACGAGCGCGATTTCCGCTACACCCTGTATATCGATCGGGCGGTGCGTGCCGGGTTTCCATCGGATTAATAGCTTCTTAATTTTCTCGCGCGCAAATCGGAAGATTTACTAGCGCCGGGTTGCCTCCTATAGGTACCGGGCATGCAAACGTTGCGCTCTCCGCGATATATATATATTTCGACTCGGTCGCTTTAAACGAACGAACAGTTAATGCACTCTGACCTGGTATTGGGCGAGCCATTGTGCAACGGGAGAGCGTGTAAATAATTTCTACCCATCTACCTCCGCGCTCGCAATACGTACGGGCTGTTCGACGGGGAAGGAAGGGTTTAAGGGGGTAGAGTTCGTAAATCTTCCGCGGGACTTTTGTCAAGCGGATGGCAGAACGATAGACGGCGATGTAATAGGCGAATAAACACGCGTGAGTACGCGAAACGGCATACGGCGTATTGCGGCGCGATTACATCAATGATTAACTGATGCGATCGCGTCTAATTCACGAGTCAATTTCGCCGGCGGTTTTGCGTAATCACCGCGCGTTATTCATGATAATCAGGATTACTTCTCTCTGCTCGCCATAAACACGTATCCATAAACACGCGCCTCTCTCACTTTCTCAGAGACTTATATTTCAAGAAATATGATTAGGTTGTTCGGATTCTAAGTTACAAATAATTCTCGGAGGAGAACTAGAAACGTAAACGAAGATTGTAAATGTTTAATTTTTACTATTTTATATATTCCAGATAAATAAATAAAAGTTGAACTATAATTACATCACTGAGAAACCAAAAAATTTTGGTTTTATCAACTAATTGGGTCTCTCAGTAATGGATATTCGGACCACTGATAGGTAATGTTCCGAATAGCTGGGAAACAAATTAATAGCGCCGAATCGACACGTCGCGTCGCGCACATTGTCGTTGATTGATGAGAGACTCCGACCGCGTTAAATAACAAATAACCGACGCTCGTTCGTAGCGCGGTGCATTCGGCGCAAGTCGCGAGCCACGGCGGATTTCGAGTATGGATTTCACCTCTCTTCGAATATACGGCTAATGAGTTTGGAATCTGGGCTACTCGGCCGCGATTATCGATCACGTGTCAAACTGCCATTTCTAGATCGACGTGGGATTGGGAGACGTCAGTCCGAGTTTCTAGGACTCTCAGTAGATCAAAGGCCTAAGCTTTATTCATTTTTCATCGGAAAATATTGAAGTAAATTGAATTACGTTTTGTTCTATATATCATGAAAATGACGAATAATAACGTCGGCATCAGTTTCAAGTACTAAAGATTTATTATGAAAGTTGTCTTCTCCCAAAACTTCTATTTTCAACCTTTATTTATTTTAAACATGTACTTTAAAGTATTTATTTTAAGAGAAAGAAAGAAAGAAGCGTTTAAGTATTTGCTTTAAAAGAAATGCTGAACGAGAGAGCGAGGAACCTTTTCTACTTTTTTAGAATATGTAAGAAGTGTTATGTAGAAAATTAGTTTTGCCTGGAAATTTTTTAAGCTCTTTGCCGTGTTTTTAGGAATAAATCGGAAGATTTTCAACGCACCGTGCCGCTGAAGAAAACGTATCAGGAAAAACAGATTTCCTGTTTATCGCGGTTCACCCATGGCGCAACATGCACGTTATGCTGTGTTCCGTGTTTTCCACCATAAACCTACCACTGCCACGGCGGTGGCCGTAGCCGAGCGCCGTAATAATACGTAATATCTTTACTGTTTTAGGCAGCCGCTCGCGTTATTCGGATGCCGCGCGTGCCTCGGAAGTTTAATTTCGAATCGTATTATATCCGGTGCTCGCGCTACAGGCACGAGCTACGGAGCAAGAGAGAACCAAAACGAGAAAGAGAAAGAGGTAGAGGAAGGGAAGTGGAGATCTAAGGGGGTATAAAAGAGACGGAAACACCAAGATAGAAGAGCAAAGATGGGGGAGGGCAAGGATGCCGAGGAGAGGAGGAAGTAGCGGGGAGGATTTGCAGTCGGGCAAGCAGTCAGGCGAACAGCCAGCCAGTCGGCCAACCCTCCGTGAGCGGAAAGACGGATAGATCCCAGGATCGAAGGGAAAGCAGAAGGGAGACGGGGAGAAAACGAGAAAGAGGGAGAAAGGGAAAGGAACGGCCCAGACTGTACGGGCCACGTCTGTGGAAACCGTTCACCGAGAGGGCTGGAAAGGGATAGGGGGAAGGGTTGGCACGGTCGAAGAGGAGAAGGCTGGAGATGAGGCCGCAACTGCGGCGGTACCATCGCGGCGGTGCTGCACATCTCGGGAGGCGGGGGATGAATGCAAGCGCGAAGGGATGCACCCTGCGAGGGGTGTAGGTAAAGTAGGGGACGGAGGGGAGAAAGACACGGGGAAGAAGATGGTCGCAAGGGGGGGGGGAGAAGGCTTGGAAGTCGCTCGAGAAACTTGGGGAATCGCCGGGTGTTCTCGGTTTTCACTTACAAGGGGCTGAATGTTGGCCGCGGCATGCTCCGTCGGGTGGACGGGGTTGCCGGTGGTTGCTTGAGAACTGCCGGATTCTCGAGCGTTATCATCGCGGAACAACAACAATTTGACGATCCTACGCTCGTTTATGGGACTTTAAGGGTGGGTTTTGGAAGCGTTTGCGAGTTGTCGCGACGATACGGCAAGGATCTGCGCTCGTATCTAAGAAGGATGCACGTCTTGTCCCAACATAATCTATAGGATTTTTGAGGAGACCGAAAGCTTAAAAGATTTTTAGCTTGCGTGTGTAATAAATTTCATATTTCGATCATTCTATACAAAATGGAATGTTGATCACAACAACCTTCGACTATATAGCAGCAGTTCGAAGTAAAGAATATAAAAGCGTCCCTCTCTTTGAAGCGAGTAGAATCGCTTATAATGTACATCTGATGCATTATTGATTACATCTTATCAGGAAGGGAGAAAAGAGGATTCTTCGCTCTTACTTTGCGATGTAAAAGGGAGCATGGTATAAACTGATGCGGCGGAAACAATAAGAACGATCGAAAACGCGGATGCTGGAATAATGCCGAAGTTCGTAGCGCGTATATAATAGAAACTTATAGACGGGAAGATCTCCCCGCACGTCGAATGTCGCGACAACATTCTATTAATTATCATACGTTATAATGCCCGGCCGTCTCGCACATGTCGGGAAAACAATACGAGGTACGCGACGTTTATGATAGGCGCTGCTAATGATTATAGCGCAAGAAACGCCAGCGGGTTTAATGCATGCACTCCCGCAGGAATGTTTAACGTAAAAGCGACAAGCAACGCGATTAATGATGATAGTTGAGAAGAGGATGCCGTTATTAGAGGAGTTTCTCTTGTACTTGTAACGGCTGAAAACGATATTCCACTGTTGCATGCTTTGACTGTAATGCGTGCTGAGACGACATCATGCAAAGACATTATTAATAATTTACCTTTGATAAGAACAAGTTTTCGATGGATCTTGTTTAATTTCGAATATTATATATATATATATATATATATATATATACATATGAGCTATACATGTAAGTATAATTAATTACATTCTTTGTTTTTCTTTTAAAAAAGATTACATTATTTTAAATTAATATAATAAATATAACTATACTAATATCTATTATATAATAACTAATATTAATACCTATACTAATAACAAATTAATTATAACAATACAATATTTGCAAAAATAATAAATTGAATGTCCTGCAAATATAGAAATATGAAACTTTTACGTTATGTATATAAAATTTCGTAGATTAGTATTTTGTGTTTTTCTATTTATTTTATTGATTGTTTTAAAAAAATATATTTTTTTTGAAGGAATAAAAAATTTGATATAACCGGCAATTTATTTTACCGTTAACAGGAAAATTTAATGTTTACAGGAAAAAACAAGTAGCTATATAATTGCTATTCTCGATGATCGATATTATTCGCACGCGCGCAAGTTATTTTTATCAAAATTTCCGATAATCAATAAAAAACAGTAATCGCCACATTTCTATAAATATAGATGTCAATAGATATAAATTTGTATAAATATCAAAATCATCAAGCAAGATTACGACAGCCTCACGTGAAAGAACTCTCTACGCAATCACGTTAAGTCTGCGGAAGTCTGGCAAAATTATAACGAGGAGGTGATGGTCAACAGCGCGTTACAGCGAATCTCCAACGGGAATGATAAATAGAAGGTCGGAATCCCAGTTTTATCCTAAG
>NW_020210520.1:313943-427269 GCF_003070985.1 Temnothorax curvispinosus | reverse complement strand
AAGGCAGGCTAATGCAAATGAAAGGATGCATCACGAACAACAGAGTCGGAATACGTGAACTCGCGTGAAACAGAAAAGTAAATCGTAAAAGTGGCTCCCTTGATTCACTTTGCACTACGAATAATGAATCTAGTATCGGAAAAAGGACTTTCCTTGGCCAATAAAATTTCGATAATTTTTTTTTCGACAATGCATGTTCGCAAACTTGAAGACTATAAATTTTTTATCGTTAAACAGCGAAATTTATTTTACGTTCTACATTTCAGTATTTACGATATTCTTGGTGGAGTTAATGTTCATTGTTACAAGATAATTGCGTCGAATATCTTCATTTTCTACAGCGTCTTGCGGAAGGATTTCCGCAGACCGTATCGTAACATTTTCGCCCGACTTATGTCTTAATTAACGCTCAGTTTCCGAGGTAGCGCGATACGGCGGCGCGGCGGTGCGGCCAATCGACTTCTAAAGGATTCAATAACGAAACCAGAGTCCCTTGAGAATTGGCGTAATAAAAATAAAATACGCGGTAAAAAGGGCAGGAGATGCTAAATAGATAATTTGGAAAGTATTCTCAAGGATGACACGCGACAAGATGACATTTGAATAATTCCACAAGGAGAAAGGGAGAACGACAAAGGATAGGAGGAAGTGAGGTAGAGGGAAATTGAGAGCGAGATGAGGGAGAAAGGGAAGGGGGAACGCAATATGCCTCGACTGAAAATTGGGCGGCCGGGTTCACATCCCTGGATATGTCTAGCAGATAGTTTGTCCTTGACTGCTTAATTAATTTTACTCCCGCGCTCAGAAACGGACGGGGAATCGTGCTCTACGTACGTCTTGTTTGAAGACCCCGACCCATAAATTTGTAGCCCGAGTGCTTCGTGCCGCTGACAACGTAAATTCCGGCTCTCGTGCAAAATTGCGAAATTTGACTTCCGCCGTGACTTCGTGACATGTCTTCGTTTGTACGAGACGCGACTTTGCGCGCGGCCGAATATTGAGAAAATAACGCAATGACCACTTTTTCAACACACAAGAGAGAAATAGAGAGAGGAGGTTGAATATGCGGGACGTAAATGTGTCGTATTGTCGCTTAGCAAATGGGCTAATTGTATAACAATAGTAATGTAAGTTAATTTTGACGGATATTTTGACAGACTTCTTTATTAATTTATAATCTGATCAAACTGTCTGCGTTGGCAATTTTTAGTATAGAAATAACGTTATGTGCATGTTATTTAAAAATCGTGTTCAATTCAAGATACAGAAAGTATCTTAATTCGATGTGCATACATGGCTTTTAAATAATACGTACCTATTGTTTAATATGTGTGTGTGTGTGTGTGTGTGTGCATCTTGATTTTTATTATCTCAATTATCTCCAATGGACATCTATTTTAATATTATTAATCCACTTTTTCTTAATTGAGCGTTTTATATAGAAGAACTCCGCATAAAAGAGAGCAAATAAGAAAGAATATATTTTAGTCGGTGTAAAAGATATTAATACAGACATAAATGAAGGAAAATTTTAGCAATATTTATAGAATTATCGGAGTGCCGTTTTATTTTTGTAATGGTTTTTCTTATAACAATTGAATGATATCGACAGTCACGTCAAAAACTGTGACAGCATAATTCATTTTAGAAAGAGCTTTGCCAATAATAATCGCATTATATTAACTATTAAATCTTGTCAATTGTAACTGTATAAGCATATTGTTTTTATTTTCGAGCATAATATAAAAACCAATAATTAATTATAATGTAAATCAAAAATCTCACAAGTGTTTTAAATATTTTAATATTACTTTAAATATTGCTGTCTGATTATAAGTGGTAAAACCAGATTGTGAGTAAAGTTGTACTAGATAATAAGAATTCTATTTAATCTGATTGCATTTAAAATAAAAACTTAATTTTATATCTATTCTATGTCACCGATACAAATGCATTCATGGCAAGCGGAAGAGGATTGCGCGAGGAGTTGGAACGTCGACGACCGGCTAGATGGATATTCCCTTTTGCAAATGAAAAAGATTTCAGAGATAGACGTTTGGGTAATGTTTTAAATGAATAATGAGTATGAATAGTTAAAAATTAACTCTGTGACCACAGATTGGTTGGAGAGATATAATTGCGAAGAAACAGAGCTTCTTGGAAGTTCGAATAAAAAACAAGACGTAATGTGAGATATAAATATTTAGATTTTTAACGATATATTTTTGGGTATAAATTAGTAACTTGATGTAATTTATTTCTCATTTTATTTACTTCATAAATAATGTAAAGATTTAATTATGGTTTAAAGTGATAATACTGCATGCATATAATCCTTTTAGATATAAGGTGAAAATTGAATCGCGCATCTGAGGGTTAATTTACGGCCGTTGCAGAGACAGGGCGTCAAACGGTTCTCATATACGGCCCTCTTGAACTGAGGGTTGCACCTCAATTGGCGAACCGCCTACACTCCGCCGTGTGTTTACAGTACACTTCAGAAATAACAGTTTGTCAAGTATTGTGCAAGCTGCAACCGGCCATAACGTTTGTCATTGGCTTCATCAGTAACAGCTTTTCGATTCAATTTTCCTGTTGACTTCTGTTAAACTCGTATGAATAATATAATAAAATACTATTCGACTAATGTTTTTCCAATAAATCTTACCAACATTACAAAATAAATATTATACGTGTATTATCTGTGATCCACAATAATAATCTATTATTTCCTCATGTTAGTAAAATTAGCAAAGTGCAATTTATTATGTAGAACATATTATGTAATCATACGCAATTCACTAAGGTTATGACTTTAATTGTATTAAAATCATAAGTAATTCGTTTATACTTTATACAGAATTTTTCAAGTATATCGTACTTTCCTTAATTTATAAATTTTTTCTAATGCATGCATTACAGTTGACATTCCTCGTAGCAGCATATCTGGACCGCCCTGTATCGCGGAGGTTCGTGCATCCTACGAAGCGACGCGAAACGAACCTCTACCCTCCTTTCCCGGCCAACATCAGCAGCGCTAACCTCCTCCTCGGGCCGACATTATTCTGTTTTAACGGAATTACTCCAAATTGTGCGTATATATCATAGTTATGCTATTGCGGTCGGTTATATTGCGCGCTAAGCGACCTCAGGACGGCGGGGGTTGGGTGGGCGCCCCCGCGCCAGCAGAGGTAGCAATTCGTATGAGGGTAGGTATAGCCGGTATAGGTTAAAACAACCTCGCGTGTATACTGCGGATAGTCAAACCTGCTCGAGGTGGCGGAAAATGGGAGATGAGAAACCTGCGGGGGTGATCGGCGCTTTATAACTTTCACTTTTTCTCATTCTGCGGCTGGTAATTGTTTTAATCCGGCTCCCCACGATTTTTCTTTCCTTCGCCAACCCCGACGATGTATCCTTCGCCTCGCAGAGGGGAGGAATGGAGTCTTCTATGCGCGTTAGAGAACGGAGGATATGGGCTCGATAATTCCGAAAGGGAGGCTCGGCGAAGATATTACGATGTTATTTAAAAAAAACCGGATTACGGGGGATGAGTTACGGGCTGGCTCGAGTTAATTATACGCGCGCGTGCGAGGGCGGCGGAGATTGTCGGCGGCGGAAGTGCGCGCGCGAAAGCGTGCGAACGAACGGAACGGGTCGCGGATGCGCGTAATTATGGTCGAGAATAGTTGGACGCCGCGCGCGCGAGAACCGGGGGAAAAGAATAATGCGCTTTCCTCGGATTTTCCCGGCGCGCGTTTCGTCGCTCGCCGCGCCGAGTCCGAGATGAAATTTCGCGCACGACGGGCTGCTTAACACTGTGACACTCGCGTTTTCAAAAACAAGCAGAATATCAATTTCGTGCGTCGTGATGTGTCTCAAAATATAACTACATATTTCTATAAACCTTGATTAAATTATTTATATACACATGATATTTTTTTATCATTAGCAAAGAGAATGCAATTTTCAAATAGCTTGAGAGAAAAGTTGTGCAAATAATTATTATGTCCTCGCCTTAAAAAATTAAGAAAATTGTATGAATCGGGAAGATTCTTTTTTCTTCCTTTTTTTTAATTAAAAAACTCCTTAATTTTTGAAGCATTAAAAACAGAAAAAATAAACGTAAGATTAGTAACAAAGTAAAAATTTGTGAAAATAAGTTTTACAAATTTTCAGTTTATTGCTAATCTTAATTTATTGCAAAAATGTGCTGTGCATGCGTCCAAAAATTATAAGAATGCACAGTCAGAAGTTTCAAAGTGACGTGCGGCGCATCCGATACGATATAGCTCTGGAAAAAAGTCGGCGATATATTTTCCGCTTTTCCGTACCGAGGCGAAGGCGGTTCGAAAACATAAATCAGAAGCTCGATTGCAGGATCGCCGGAAATCCAACAAGTGATTTTATTACGAAAAGACTAGTCTCTTCCTCGTGTTACCTACGGTATCGCCAAGCCCTTCTTTCCCGCGATATCGACTATTTCCCTAGAATACGAAGCGGAGAATGCCGGGGCTAGAAATTTTTTATGCATCTTAAGAACGTCGCGCCTCGCTGCGATATTTGCGTAACTGCTCCAAGGGCGCCGACTCCCTTTCGAGACTTATTAGCTTGGTAAATAAACCGCGCGTTCGCACTTTGTTTGTATTATTCCGACGGTAAACTCGCTAGACGTTCAGATTACTCGATGCAAAGGACGAAAAATGGAAGATACTTATAATTCAAAGGAAAGTCTTGTTTGCACGATTGTAAATGGAATTTGTTCGAAAATGAAGATTGCAGGCGCGAGAGACTAAAAATTTTAACTTAGATGCTTTCGTGGAATATATAAAAATTGCCGGTGACAGCTTAATTCTTGTAACATGCATGATTGTGTTATTAAGAAAAGCAAAGTTATTAAAGAAAAAGACTTTGCGTTCAATTCACGGATTATATTTTAAAAGATTTGATCGTGTCAGCCTCATCAGGCTCTCCCTTTTTCTCGGGGAAGAAAGGTATCTAAATGCTAGATCCGTTCCAAGATCTTGTTAAATTTCCGGAAACCCCAGGACGGACGATCCGGAAGTACGCCCGCGGGTAGCTTCAAGCCCGAAAAGAAGGATGAGATACGCCTTACGGCGTAAAAAGTGGATGGAGCACTCGCGGAGACGAAAGAGGCAATAAGCCCGCCGTCAGGGACAACCGCGTTCCCGCGGCGGTCCATTAATGTAACGCGAGTTAAGAAGGGTAGGAGAGGGCGGTTGGGGAGAGGTGCAAAAGGAAGTGAAAGAGAGGATCGATATATAAATACCGCGCGGGGACGACGAGACCGAGAGGCGTTTAGCAAATTAAAAGTTAATGTAGTATACAAGCGATTCCGTCGCGAAATTAATTCATGAGGCAAGTTGCGCCACACGGCACGGTCAATCCGCGCCGCCGTTTCCGCCACCCCCGCCGCGTCGCCTCTCTCCTTTAGCCTCGTTCCGTGTCCTTCCCTTATCCTATCTCCCTCACTGGTCTTTCTGCTCCGCGATCTCGCGACCGCACGCCACGCTTGTTACAAACTTAAATTGCTCCACATCGAAAGTTAACGTGCTCATTCTTCCCGCGGGACACCAGGGACGCTGGCGCGGCGCGGCGCGTCGCGTCGCGGTGCCCGCAGGACTTCACCTCCACTTCCCCCTGCACCACGGCGCCGCGGCGCGCTGCGTCCTCGACCTCGCTATGAAAGCTTAGCGAGCTTTTCTCGCGGACTTTGTTCGCCGTACGCCGAGATATTTCGGATTTTCGTCAGAATTCAGGCTCCCGTTTCCGCATCCCGCAATTTACGTGGCATCGTTGCGCGGCGCCGACGCTAACGCTGACATTAGCTGTTTACCCTACGTTGTTAGGCGGAAATCCTCTGGTAATCTTGTCCCTGATTTGTTTGCTGTTGGTTGTTTCTCGGTTCATTAGTTAGAATAAGCAATTAGGGCTGGATTGAGTGAAACAAAGTGCTTTTCGCACTATAAAACCGAAAAGCACGTCGTGAATTATCATGAAACTCTAGATTGCAAACGCATTTTGAATAAATTGTTATAAAATCATGTATATACTTGCATAAGATTAATAATTGCCTGACTACTATTTTTTACCTTAGATATTTATACGAATAAAGAATCAAATAAGTACTGAGAAAATGTGTTCTAAAAAAAATAGCTCAATTTATAATTTATCGGTCAGACATTCGCTTTCTTTTGCGGCAATTCCAAAAGAAATTCTTCGACGACAGTTCAGACGGCGAAATGAGGAGACGCAAATATATAAGCTAATGCAGACGGTCTCGCATATAACATTGTATAGCGAGCACGAAGTTTATTTATTGGAGGAAGGACGGTCGACTATCTTCGTTGCGGTGCAGCAATATCTGCCACTGACAAGTTTAAATCGTAGACACCGTTGTGCACCGCTCGTCGTGTACGTATACGAACGCGAGCCGCGTGCACACCGTGTATATTATATGCACGATATTACAGGAAGCTTATCCGCGTACAGGGTGTTCTTAGTCAACCTAGTTAAAGTTGCATGCTGCACGAGTAGTTGAGAAGAGCATTGAGACGAGACATCAGTTTTTGATTACCGAATACAAAATTCGATATTCATATACATTATTTGCCGAATTAATCACTTGTACAACGATCATATATGATATTTACATATATCTTGTAGCTAGATTTTTGATTGCACTTTTACTCAGGCTTTTACTTAATAAAAATCTAAGAGCTCATTTATCAGCTTCAAAAAAATTGCGTTTTGTTTACGTATTTTATTTATTTTACTTTTTGCGTTCTCCGGTATTGCACTCTCTTAACGAAGTAGCAATCGGGGAATGCTTTATTCGTGTTCGGGTCAAGAGAGTTATACGTGCGTACTTGCAAGTGAAAGGAAGCACGAATTGGTCAGACACACCCAGTAGAAGAGGTTTATTCGGCTCGCCGCAATATCGCGGCGGATGCTGCCAGGAAGGGAAAGCTCTCTGTTGATAATTGCGCTTTGCTTTTGACGTCTGACGACTGGTTACGTTCTCTCGCGGATATGCGCGATCGCCCAGGGACCGCGGATTACCAAATCGATTTCGCTGCGAGTATATTAATTATGGCGGAAGCCTCTTGCGCCCCTCCAGTCCGGCGCAACTCCGTCGCGCCGATATCGGTAATAAAAATACTAAAAACCATCTATTCACTTTTATTTAAAGAACGACTGTCGCGCAACAGTGGCACGCATGAATTTCCCTTTAATCCCGAGGCGATTAATCTGAACTGAAATCAATCGGCAGGCAGGCATGGTCGCGCCCGCAAATGCGCGTTTTTGTCGAGTCTTCACGCGAGTGCATATCGCTGTATCTAATGTGTATTAATATGCTTAAATAAAGCGAGACTGCCTTAATATATCGCGGCAAAAGCGCTTTAATCGCGATTGACATACACGACAACCGGTTTTATCACCGGCGTTATCCGCAACTCAACTTTACGAGCTCATTGCACAGTCTAGGTCGTGATGGACTCACCGACTCAGCTTATAATTCCCGTAACGTCTGTGTTACAGCGTGAAACGTAGCGATGCGTTAACACACGAGTCCGATGGCTGAGCATGCAAAGTTTAAAAGCTAATTTCTATAATTTATTTTGGTCAGACGTCACGAATAAACTGTCATATATCGAGATAGCACCATGAAATATCCAAAAATGTTTAGCTCCGCTCGATATTTGGCACGTTAATCTTGATTTAACGTACGATAAATGTAGTCTCTACTTGGTGATAAATCATAAATTTAATGTTATTCAATATAATATTTAGTAAAATTATTCATTATGATTAAAATTATATCTATACAGATCTATATATATCAATATATCTAATTCCGCATATATAGGCCGAAAATCATTTTAGAATCAAATTAATAAAATTACGTTTTCTTTAAATATAAAATATATGAATTTCAGAGCGTGGCTTGAGCCCCAAAAGTGTGGAGATTTTACGCAGTAGTATATAGTTTGCCGGAGAAAAAGTAGAAGCGCGGAACATAAGAGGATACGTCCGTCCTCAGGATCGTATAACGTCCTTCCATGTTCGATAAGAAAAGAGGCACGGTATATCAAGCCCGGGTGGCTCCTCGATAATCCCGCAGGGCGCCGTAAAGAAACGATGAGGTGAGTATCGCCCTCTCCCTCGACAAGTTGTGTCTCGACTCGACTTTCCTGTGAGGAAGATGGCACACGAAGAGAGGCGCTCGGTCGCTTATTAATAAACGCAATGAGGAGGGTGGAAGAAAAACTTGAAAAGAGCAACGGGTGGGTGAATCAAGATTGTGCCGGTCGGAAAGGAGGTTGACGCGCGCGACTACTTAACTTAAAGGGAAATAGGTTATATATACATGCCACCCAAGAATGTCGTGCTATTTAGAATCTTTTTTAATACATATAAAGTATTTTAAGCGTCAATATTTTATGCAGGAATTTCTTTTGTACAAAAGAACGTATATGTCTCGTAACGATATCTTGTACACGATGTATATTTGATGTTTCACATCTTTTTACATGGCTCGGATAATAGTATTTTTGCCGTAAATAATCTCCCTATAAAATACATATTTATATTACCATTTTTCTTTAGCCTAACAGCGAGCAGTATCCCGTTTCAATTTATCAATATTTTATCAATATCTCTTCTTGAAGATTTAAGTTACGTTTTACGTTAAATAAATTAAATGAGATCAAAGAGAAATAGAGCGGCAAGTATTGTCAACGCGCAGCTAATGAAGCGTCTTAAAAGTAAGGCGCACTCTATTAATTCTGGAAATACGAGCGAAATGAAGTTCATTTATTGATTTGTGGAAACTTTGGTTCTCGCGGTTTTCACTAGAACGCGTACAGCGCGGTGTTTCATTTGATTGATGTCGAATCTAAATAGGAATCTCATCACTTGTATCTCCGATCTATTATATATCTATGGAAAGTATAATAATAAAATTGTAGTCACTAGAAAACGTACAATTAATCTAAAATATATATTAATCTAAAATATTTATATTCATGAATTTATGACATAAAACGTAAATTCGACGATTACATAAGTGGTTAATGATTTAAAATAAAATATATACGTAATTTATTTAAAATCATTAATATATCTACTGATCTACTTTCTTAAAAAAATTAAAAAGTAATCTATTGAATGTTCATATGAAGAATGTTGTGAAAAAAGCTGAAGGACGCTGGAGGCGGCGGATGTATTCTTAAACAAATTAGTATTTAAAGCTCCTTTTAGATGCATTCTTCCATGGTATCAATCGCATCTTTTTTTGTAACGTGATTATTAATAAACTTGCGAAGAAGGAAGTGCGTGGA
The DNA here is from genome assembly GCF_003070985.1 of Temnothorax curvispinosus. Taxonomy (NCBI): domain Eukaryota; kingdom Metazoa; phylum Arthropoda; class Insecta; order Hymenoptera; family Formicidae; genus Temnothorax; species Temnothorax curvispinosus. The sequence continues at coordinate 417,904 of NW_020210520.1, read as the reverse complement.
TGGTATGACGCGACGTACTGTTAATCACGACGGGAATATCAGATGGAAATTATCCAGTGGAACAATACAGACGATCGCTTCTTGAAGGTTGAGCCAAGATATAGAAAGCTTTTAAAGTCACGTACATATACCGAGTAATACATAATACCGAAGAAAGTATTTAGGAAGGCTTTTACTTGAACAACTGCAGTTTAATTGCAGCGCATTTGCGCTAAAGTGTTTCTGGAAATTTCATTGACGGAGACAAGCGCGAGCGCTTGATTATGTACGCATTCAATTATTTATACTGATAAAAGCTGAAAACGCTGTAATAAAATAACACTAACTGCATTTCATTCAGAGTTCTGTGTAAGCAAAATTATTAAAATAATATATGTGACGTTCTATTCTCTTCTAATAAACGATTATCTTTTATGCAGGAATTTTATTACTTTTTTTTATTGTAAATAATATGTATTGACTCTGTTATAAAATTTTATATCGACATAAGTAAATAATATTAAATCTCCTCTCTTTTTCTTTGCTAAATGTATCTTTTCAGACTTTTATTTGCATAATATATGCGAATTAATTACCCCAATATGCATATTACAGCGCAACAGTATGTAATTATTGCTGTGGTAATGAATTACCGCAATTTTACTCTTACGCAAATGGAATATTAAATATGACAGTAATTACCGCATTTCGACTTTTACTAACTCTTTAAATAAAATTTATATCTTCATCGATAAAGAATTTTAAAGAATTAACGAGGTATAGTAACAAGTAACATGGAAAAATGGACTTTGAGAGTTAAACAAACGCGGTTAGTTGTGCGTGAGTTAACGCTATGTAACATTTAATTAATAATTTAATACAAATTATAAATCGTATGTTTTGACTCTACTTTGAGCCATCTTCAGCGATGGATAAATTCAATAATCTCAAGCTCTCCGACGAGTATAAGGTGCAGAGTATTTAAAAATTGAATGTATAAGAATAATGTAATTTTCAAGAGAAAATGCCAGAAAAATTCTGCTAATATTCATAGTCTGCAAGATATTCGGACTAGAAATGAAAATTGGAACTAACTGATAAAAAGAGACATGAATCCACTCACCAAACCAAGTCCGGAGAGCGATAAACTGATCAGAATTTTGATAGTAAATAGGAAAACTAGTTTGCCCCGATCCTTTTCCGGATCTGAATTTTCACACGGAAAATTTCATCTGGACATGAAATAAAATTACTATCAATAGAAATGCGTGGAATAGAATTACTAACGTGTTAATAAAAAAAAGTTATACTGCAAAATAGATATTCTTATATAAATACTAGTCAATTAGGATATATATTATTAATTACAAAAAAGCTTATTTTGAGTGGCACGTATATAATTATATTACTAAGTAACACTATCGATAGTGTTAAATATTCCGCGTTTCCTGCGGAATGCAAACACAAGGCGGCGGGGGCTTTATCGGGGATGTCCCGGATCTAGATTTGGCGTGATACAGCGTTGCAGAATCAACGGTGCCAGGAATAGAGATTCCGACGCGAGAGACCTTCTGCAAGACCGGAGGCCAAGCAGCCTCGGATGTTGTGTGTTGGTAGGGACGCGCGGAAAACACGAAAGAGTAAACACTGACTTAAATCACCGTGCACGCCTCGGGGGAGGATCGACGCGCGGTGTGTGTCGAAGGATACCGAACCTAACCCTCCCTCCACTACCCACCCCCTTTGTCGCACCGACGAACGTGGTGGAATGATGAGGTGTCGTGCCCGGATAGAGAGAGAGAGGGCTTTTCCGGGCGCTATCCCATCTGATTCCGTAATCCATTCCGGATACCTACGGCATCCTCCTTACTTCCTTCGGCATCCTGCAACCCATCCTGGCTCCTGGCTACGGCCACGTCCCCTCGTTCTCCCCCCTCCCCTCATCTCCCCGACGCCATCGCCATCCTCCTATTGGCATCCTATCGCCAGGACACGAGACGAGAGCGACGAGAGAGGCGACGACAGCGCGGGGCATCAGTCTTCTGTGTCTTCGCGCTACCGTCCGGGCCCTGAAGATTCCCCGAAGAAATTCCTCGGCTCGATTCGCTCACGCGCTCGCACGTTTAATACAAATACTGTCCCCGTTCGACGTACGTCCGCTCTCTTTCCCTCCGGAGAGCGTCGTGCGTCGGTGTAACATGGAATCTGCGAAATTCAAATATTCCGCTGAGAGAAAAAGGGAGGGAAGGAAAAGAAGAGAAAGAGAAAGAGAAAGAGAGGGAGAAAGAGAGCGAACGAGCGGAAGATCGAGAAAGGGAGAAAGAGTTATTTATTCCGCGCTTTCCAGATGAATCTGCTTCAAGCATCTAAAACAGGTAGTTGCAAACGGTTACAATACCGCCGACAAGGGAGATTCAGCAATGCGTAAATTCAAAAGATTTCGAACACGGCTGGAATTTTAAGTAGTTTTAATACGAGAACTATTTTTTTGTCAAGAAATTAGGTAAAGAAATTAGGTTTAGTAAGTAAGATAACTGTAATCTCATAACATGTTATACACCGCAGTCTGACTACAAAGCGTAGGATTGCACGCGCGCGCACATTCGCTCAAGCGCACAGCCACACGTCGCGGCGATATTAAAAGGAAGATTATTTCGGAATGTGCAGGGGACAGTGATAAAAGAGCATCTAAAGAATTTTCCGCCCTACAGAATGGAATTATGAAGCTATCCGAAGGCGTTCTAACGTCGTGTATGGCAATTTGGGCTCGATATATAATTTCCTCGTGCTTCCTCATACAAATATGCAGGACGCATACTTCGAAGAAGTATATGCATAAAATAACCGAGATTATACAGGGCCGTCCCACAGGACGTACCCGAGCCGTCTTTCACGTAGGAATTTTGTTAGGTAAAAGTCGACTTCAAGTTAGTAAAAAAGAAATTGAAAACACGGAAGGAATGGCAATACATTCCCGGTGCATTTGGCACGGAAGACGCGGACCGGGAGAGAGAGAGAGAGAGAGAGAGAGAGAGAGAGAGAGAGAGAGAGAGAGAGAGAAAGAGACACTCTGTCAAGGGATTGAGCGATCGAAAGGGGAAACGTTTGCAAGACATCAGCGGCGCTAATGTCTTCTCGCGTGAGATCACATTCGCGACGTATGAAAATATACGACGAGCAACCGGGATGAATATGTTTCGCGCGCGGCTTTTATCGATCATTGTCGTCTCTCCAGCCGAGAACTAAATGCGAAACGCATTTCGCACCACGAGCTACTTTAATGCCCGCAACAAGGCTCGTCTCGCGCGCGCGCGCGCGCGGCTATTAAGGTAATGTTATTTAAACGCGATAAATTGCTTCGCGCGCAATTATAAAGAATAATGCCGACTGCGGAAAGTAATGTACGATACGAAAGGAATGCCGTGCCTTTTATAATCGCGCTTCACTGAATTTATCCGGTTACCCCGGCAACATCGCTGATCGATGAGAAAATAAGTACAATAAGTAAATATCGCGATATTTATATAAAAATGAGAAGAGTGGTTGGGGAATAATTATTCGGTGCGTCTTTTTCGATCTACGGTTCTCGCAAAAGTCAAATGAATGAATCGCGCAGAATCACCTGCGAGTATTTTCCACGCGAACTTTCTTCGGTTAAAATAACAGTGAAATAAAACGTAATCGCAATTACGGCAACATTGCCGTGGAAAAAAAGTGATTAATGTTAATTGATTAATGGTATAGACATTGGTGATAAAACGCAACGAAAATTCCACGCTCCCGACGACGGCGAGGCGTTCCTCTCTCTCGTCGCGGAATAAATCGCCGCAATTTGCAGGACGTCACTACGGTGACGCAAAATTGCTTTTCTCACCTCTCTGCTCGGTGGCGCGGTAAAAGTTAAGTATCTCATCGACTTAGTCACCCGGGTATACGCGCGTCGTCCGCGCATCTTGCGGAACTTTCACGGAAGATCAAAGCACGCAGAGACGGAGCGGAGGGGAAAGGGATGGAAACGAACGCCGGAGCTACGTCGCGCGCGAAGGATACTTGGAGCGAACTTCCGGATGTGGAGATATCCCGTCCTTTCCCGGCTGGCTAGCCCGGGCAAACTTTCTGGAACCGCACGGAACACGAGAGAGACTTTTCAGTGACTTCGGGTCTCGTTCTAATGATACACTCACCATCGAAGAAAGAATTCCAACGACAGTTAAAGGGATATGGTTAATTTCTGAACAAAAATTTTTTTTAGATGAAATAGATGTGTGTTTAGAATGCTTTTCTCTCATTCTCCCCGAAAACAATAAGCTTTTAAAGATTTTTTAAAGCAACATTTCCAATTTGCACCAATTTAAACTTTCCACAATATTGCCTGCTTTTTATTGGTTAATAATAATTAACCCGTTACGGTCACAACTCCAAACAATTACATAAAGGTCACACGGGGTTCATTGAACCCCTCGTCGAAAATCAGTCGTCATTTGAATGCTATTTGAGATTTCGTTTTAAATAAACTGGACATATCTAAAGATCTCTTGCTTATGATTCAACAGTTTCTTTCAAAGAAATTTTAATTTTAACATAATAAAAAAATGAGTAAAAAAATTTTGAAAAAATTGACTATAGAAAAATATTCATCAAATTTTTAATTTTTAATTTTAAAATTTAAGGGTGTATTTCTGAGACAGTATACTTTCGTATAAAAATTTGTGTTATAATGGGTTTTAAAAAAAAGTATTTATTTTGAAATTTGAAATAATAAATTTTGACAAAAAATGAAAAATAAAGATGATTTATAACAAGCGATATAGAGTAAATATATTTTTTTAATATGTTTACAGATATGTAGCCGTAAACTTGGTTTGGGGTCCACTGGACCCCCAGTAATCGTAACGGGTTAATTGATTAATAAGACTAATTTTTAATTAGCCTTATGAATTTATTTAAATTGAAGATTAGTTACTCGTAATGTGTTATTTATCATATTGTCATACATTCTTTGATTATAGAATCTGTAAAATTCGGAGTCAAATAATTAGGAATTAATCAATAACATATACTTATATGTTATTGATTAATTCCTCATTATTTGACTCAGAATTTTACAGATTCTATATAAAATCACGGATTACAGTATCCATTTTACGAAAATCTTTGTCTTTCTGTATAGTAAAACTATTGAAAAGCAAAACTTCACAGTCGAAGATAAAAGATTACAACACGAAGAGTTTACAAAAACAAAGACTTCAAAGAGCATAACGCATGGAATTGTCCAACTTTCCAGCGTAAATAAAAATATCACGACAAACGGCGGTCCGCAGCGCTCCGGGACATGGGGTGCATTCCAGATAACCATGCACGCGAAAAGCGCAAACGTGCAAAACACTCGCGGAAAACAATAGCAGGGTGAAAGAGAAGCGGTGGCGGGGAAACAAAAAAAACCCGGGGTAACATTTGCCGAGTGCCGAGCACCGAAGCGCGTTGTTCGACGCGCCCGAAGATTACAGCTGTCCGGCTACTGTATGCAGCTGCAACTGAATGTCGCGCATCGGGATGCAAAGTAGCTTTAAAAACAGTAATTTGTGTGATCGAAAAGTGTGTCGGCTCGCTAGATGCACGGAGATAAATATGCCGCGGAGAAAAAGAGAGAGGGGGGAGGGAGAGGGAGAGAGAGTGAGAGAGAGGGTGAGAGAGAGAGAGGGAGAGAGAGGGAGAGAGGGGGGGGGGGGAGATGGTTGGAAGAGGGGAAATCGAGGGTGTGACTGATAGTGAGAAAAATTAGCAGCGCTCAAGGAACGGGAAGAGGGGTAAAACAAGAATGTAAAGGGGGTGAAAATGAAAAAAAAGAGAACTTGAAGAATAGCTGATGGAAGAATTTTGCGGAAGTGAAATAAGTGCGAAGAAATACTGACAGATAATGTATAGGGTAGTTCGTGCATAATCATTAGCAGCGACAATTTGTAAAACAATTTCAGAAACTATATTTACATGGATGTTCACTTATGACTTACAAGTAAAATATTATGTCATCTTTTATGTTATTTATATAGATAACTGAAACTAAACATAGTCTGAATATTATTTTGCCAGCTTAATCACCTGACACATGATTTAAAATTTAAATTCTTTTTTAAAATTAAAACTTTAATTAAAATTAAAACTACAATTTTTATTCTTCGCGTAATATCTTATTAACGTATACAAGAGACATTTATACTCGTCAGATCCTCGAAAATATGAAAAGCAAAATCTCCTTTCTTTTCGTCAGCATTTATAGCAAAGCTTACTCGCTTCCGAAAAATTCTCTGTGATCAGCAAGCCACCCTATATAAGGGTGGGAAGCCAAAGGCATCAGAGCAGCGGAGAAAAAAAGACGAAAGGAAAAAGGATGACGGGATTGGGAAAAGACAGAGACGGAGGATTGAAAAGGTAGGCAAAGCGGTAGCGGGCGAAACGAGCGCGGGGGGTAAAGGGGGGGCTTTTGTGAAGAGGGAGAAGTGAGCGGCACCCCGGCTCGCATTCCAAGCAGACTCGGTGAACCGGGTTCATTATTTTCTCGTTATAAGTTTCTACAACTCCGGCTTGTTGTCGTAATGCTGTTAACGCGGACGCGCCGCGAATTGTTAAAGAGGCGAACGATCGGCGCACGTATATACCCGGCGGCTTCCTTGAGCCGCGCGTCACGCGCCATCCCCTTCGTCACCGCCGCCAACCCCCTCCCTCCCTCCCACCCTTCCCCGTCACATCCCAGCGAGTCGTCGTCATGCGCTTCTTTTCGTCGGTTTCGTTTATTAACCCCGGTATGCGCACCTCTTCTGAGTCCTTTGGCTGCCGGAGTTATACCCAAAGGATAAGTATTCTCAATGTTTGTGTGATCTGCATTCCGGCCCGGATTCCAGCCGAGGTATTGCCACTGTGAATCTTCATCGTATCTATTACAACGGCATTTCCTCTTTGTACGTCTGGAAAACCGAATAATTCTGAACCGCGAAATATTTTGTTATGACGAGCTAAATAATTTCGGGCTGCAAATAGATTTGTTATGACTGGAATTATTATATAGCCAAACATATATTTAATTTTTTTTAGTATATAATAATTGTAAAAATAATATTTTCAAAAAATTTCACCATGGCATGTAGGCTACATCGCAGTCCTTTTCACATTTTATTTATTAGATTATTTATATCAATAATATTTATTATTGAATCATTTGTATTTATAAATCTTTGCAACGATGCAATTGGTGCTGTTTTCTATATTAGACATGTTCGCAGATTCAAGTAAAATTTGACACACCGAAGTTAAATGCGCGATATGACGCGCCGTTTCAATTAATTTCCACGCGAGCGGGTTGATATCGGAAACGTATCGTTTCGCATTTTACTTGTTCCTGTTATCCGCGCTTGTCTTTGTTACTGAGAACGCGAAATGAGACAAGGGGAACGAATCGCCGTTGAACGGACGATTTTTAAAACGCTGATTGTGCAATCGCAATCTGCGACCGCTGACTTTATATTTTGCGTTTTCTGTTTCGTTGAAAAAAAAATTGATGATTATGTAATGCGCTCTATTTGTGCAACGAATATTTATTTTAAGTTGAAAAGAAATTGCCTTGAAAATCTCTCGCATCTTGATTATTCTTGCACGCATGCTCTTTTTATAAATCGTACGTTTTAGTCGTGTCTTCAGCGACGCAATAATATATAGATAAATTAAATAATCTCAAGCTCCCCGAGTATAAGGTGAGTATTTAAAAATTGATTGTACAAAGATGTGTAATTTTCAAGAGGAAATAAAAGTCTGCCAATAAATAAACTAGTTTCCGTTGTCTTTCTTAAGGCTTCGAAGTGTACTGGAGTTGCTGAAGCAAGTTTGTGCAATACAATTGTATGACCGGAAAAACGCGTCAGATCGTAAAAGATCAATCTACTTTATTAATACGATTTCAATATTGACAGCGAAATGTCAATTCAGCACATGGTATTTTTAAAAAAGTGACAAATTCGACCCGATTGAAGATTTCTGCGGTATGCTAATTGTAAGTTAAATACAGCAATTTACGTGTTACGTTACATATTCATCTCTCTAATTTTTTTTCTTTTTTATTATTCTAAAAGCTGTTTTCCGTAACAATCCGTAACGTGAAATTTTGTAGCTCCTGTTATAATAATGAAAACATTTTCTTATTTATTAATAAGAGTCTGTTAAAGATATTAGATAAGTTTAATAAGAAAACACACGAAGATAAACCGTAATTTCTAAATTCCAAAATTCGTGATTTTATTAGAAATTGATATACGCGAGATCTTTGCGTGAAGAGAAAAAAATCGATAATAATTTCTCGTAAGTGATTTCTTGACGAAGTTTGCGTGATAATGCTCAAACTCGTGAAAAGCCTGCCGCACTGTTTTTAATTATTTAAAAAATGATTGTTCCACGCTTAACTAATTGTAAGTGGCGTAGGATCACGGTGAAAAAAGCGCAGAGGACTCTCTCGTCTTGGTTCCTTCGTGTGTCGAGTATATGTACCGATTCTCGGTGGCGTCACGTCGCGCCATCCCAGAAACTTTCGAAGTTTTAATCCAACTTGCAACATACCGAGGCGCCGTTAGGGGGAAAAAAGGGAGAATTTGCGTGACGGGAAGGCTCGTCACGGAGAGGATGCATTTTATTATTAGTCCTGCGAGACGAGTCCTGCTTGCCGAAGCGAATTTAAGCCCGCTGCTAATTAAATCACAGCTTCGGGCTCAACTGCGAAAATCGACAGCCGTTGATGGTTCCCGGTCTCTAATTTAATCAATTTAAATCTATTAATGTAGGCACGATAATAATTTAATTATTACAATTCTGCCATGTTTGCTAAACATAAAAAGATTATTCTCACAAATGCAGTATTCATTTCTTGCTTTCTGAAGCTTCCTGGTGAAATTTAAATGAGAGAGAAAGAATAGCGCAAACTAATAAATGCAAATTTAGAGAATGGTTAAAAATGTACATAATTATCTATTAATCATAAAATTGTAATTTTATATCTGTCAGGTATTAATTAAGAAATTTCGCTGATGTAATGAGATATTTATTAAGTTTAAAAAGTCATAGAAATGTTCAAAAAATATAGAAATAGAAACAAAAGTCACAATTTAGGTTGATGAGAAATTTGAAGTTGGAATGACAATGGACGTAGTGTGCAAAAAGTTAAAGAGGAGCAACGATTCGTCCGGGATACAAAGGGCGTCGTCTAAATATCGCGATCGGTTATCCGCGAGTTTTGTGTAAACGCCACATAATAAAATTATCACGCCGTTAATACTCGGCGCGGCCAGTGGTTAAGGTTAATTTAATGATTTTCGTTATTGGCTCCGACGCCGTAAAGCTATCCTCGCACATCTGTTGCCGGCATCGATTTTAATATCGTTCCGCGCGCCGCCGTGCGTCGTCGGCACGCCGCGCCGCGCCGCCCGGCACACGATCGTATCTTTGCCGACTCGGTTTCTGGCCACTCCAGCAGCGTGAGATCGAATTTTTCATGTCTGTATCGTCGTCTCAGTACGAAACTCACATCCTATTTTACACCTAATTTTACACCTCTCCGTTCGTTACGGTATTTCACCCTTTGACTGGAAGATTATTTTATACCCACCGCTATAACTTTATAGAAAATTATTATTAATCCATATACTTAATTTGATCCTAAGTAAAAAATTTTCAACATTAATAATAGTCGCTACTCGTTTCGTTTATGTAATCGTGATTTCAGATACAAACTGTATTAAAGCAAAATAAAAATTGATCCGTTTTCGTGAGCGTACCTTCAACTTATTTCGATAATTTTCTGGAGGGTGTGATAATGTCCAAAGTAGAGCAACTTTCCGGGTGATAATCGCAGATATTCCCGGCTGTAAAAGCAGGCAAATGGCCAGGGTCCAATCTATCCGCGAGCCCGGAATCATCTCGGTAGTTCCCTAAGTCGAAAGGATGCCCCGCTTGTTACTACCTTCCGCGAGTTTGAAGAAACGGCGCCGAGGCCTCGAGCTTGAGTTACTGAGATTGCCGAAGTTCGACCCTTCTTCGTCGTCGCGCACTCCGCCGACTTCGTCGTCGACGGCCGTTTCTCGCCCCCCCCCCCCCCTCAAATTCGACTTTTCAATTTGATATTCGCGAATCGCGCCGATCCTCTCTCGCATCCGTCTCCAACCCCGGGCCGGCGTGGGCTTTTTCCCAAGGCAGCGCCTAAATCACCCCGCTCGCTCGAGGAAGCTGATCCCCGAGTTACGTACAAAGGGGTAGGTGTTATATCAAAGTCGGAATTGACGACTACGGCGCGGAGGGGATACTCGCGCGTTAGAACGTGCATGGCAAAGGAATCTAACGTGTCCTCTTTCGGAGCGAGAATGACGAAAAGAAAAAAAAGGAGCGAGAAGGGCGGAAGGGGCGATAAAGGGAAAGGACGTTCGATGTGAGCGAAATGTCCTTAGGGGATCGAGGATCTTCCTAGAATGTCTTCGGCATCGTTCCCCACCCTACGTCCTGCGCTTTTTATGGGCTCAACTTTTTGAAGGATGTGCAAACGACGAAATTGAACGCGCAGTTAGACGTTAAAGGACGTCTCCTGCTGAATATATATGTAGGTGGGCGTGCGCCCGATTTTTCTTGCGCGTTGTTTCGCCCGCGCGTGAGATCCGGAACGGAACGTCGCGTTGAATGTGGAATGATCCCGCGTCGCGGTTATTTATGCTGTCGAGCGCGAACAGCATTTGTCAAATGGCCCATTAATTATTTATTTAAGAATTTAGATTGAAGCTTTTAATCACTGACATGACGTAAGTGAATGTAACATTGGCGTATTCGTTTCGACATAATATATCGTTATTTTAGTATTCATTAATGTTTAAAAGAATATTTAAAATACAGTTTCGGTAAGATTTATATATATAACGCGCGAGATATTTTATAATAAAACTCAGCGCCAGGGGGGGTATTAAGGCGAGGCAAGAGCTCGATCAGATCCGTTTCACGTTGACGATAACTTTTCCGTAAAGGATTAATGATGCGTTGTGAACGCTTGTGTCGAGATAACATGCTTGTTTGTAGACTACGCGCTATAAATTTGCGGCCTGGCAGTCAGATAAATGATACTATACCCAAGGCGACTAGAAGGACCCCTATGTGGGGGAATCTTCATCGCGCTGTGAAACTTCTACGATGCAGTGCCCTGAGTTGCGCGCCGCGCTCTCGTATCAACATCGATTTTTAACAAAAAGCAGCGAATATATACCGCCCGCGAAATTACAATTTAAATTGGAAACGGACGTCGCAAAACCTGCTCGTATAAGTTAATATTCGTGGGAATTGAATGACGAAGCGGTATCGCGCAAAAATCTGTGCTATTGATTAAACATTGTCCGCGAATTAAAATGAATAAGAGATTATACGAAAGAGAGAAGAAATGAAAGAGATATCGAAAGATTAGGAAAAATCGTATATATATGTAGAAAAAAAGCCGTGTATCGTTCTCTCGTCTCGTCTCTGCATATATCGTGAAGAAAAAACGTCGCTATATTTTCTGAGAAGCTAAATGGAATCACCCAAATGACTCCGCCTTATTTTCATGGCGTCGAAGTTGAGTTTCCTGCAGCGTCTCGTAATAACGATAAAAGTCATAGAAGCTAATGTCTGAGGCGAAAGGTCGCCGTGCTTTGTTCAAGTTGAGACAATGGCTTACCATGCTGACATTTCTCGGGCGAATCGCCGCGCGCCTAACATTTATTATAACTACCGACGTCCGACGTCGTGACTAAAGTTTGCACTTTTATTAAGCCGCTGTCTTTCACAAAGAAATTCTAATTAGCTTCTTCATGCTGTGCATTTCTTAGACGGTTAGCCTTGTTGTCCGATATATAGACGGGCTCCACTACTCCGTGAAATTTGAAAAAGTCGTAGGTCAATATTGCTTCGAAGGAAAAATATCCTGTGAGTGATATGTATATATGTGCTGGTACCTATATAAATTTTGAATAAATGAATTATATTAAATGAAATATATAAAGGTTCAAAGATTAAAAATCAATAAAAAATAAAATAAAAGAGCTTAGAATTACAAGTATATAGTTGTTCGTGTCGATGTATTTAGTACGAATTAAATGTCACAAACGTGTTCCTGTAATTTTTAATTATCGTTTCATTATAACTATATGTGTACTACACTTAAAATAGTCTGAATACAGACCAAAACGTTTGTGAAATTTGAATGAAATGGCTCTAAGCCCTTTTATTTTATTTTTTATTGAATTATATTCTTATAAGATATTCTTATGTGATATCAAATTAATATTATAGGTATAATTGCATTTAATCAAATTAACACAAACGAATAATTTACTCTCTTTCGTACGTAAAATATAAGATAATTGTATTATTGTGATAATTCACCTAATTTCAACGGTATTAAACTTTTACGAATATATTTATTGCGGCATTTTCCGCAATAAATATTATAATTGGAAAGATAACATTGATTATATCTGGCGCCCGAAGATATTGTTCTATGTATATGGCTTCAGGTGTTTCCATCATCGCGTTTCTGAAGGAATCGATTTAGATAAGCGTATAACGTTATAGCACCGGTTGGCAACGCGAGCGAAGGACTGCGAGACATTTCTCTGAAAGTCGGAGCGGGATGCGCGAAGCCCATTATCGAGGCAACGTGAGACGTCGGGAACAGCGCGGGCGGACCCGCCGTCGCGAGACGATGCCCCGCGACTTCGAAGACGGCGGCTGCCGTTCCTCTTCTAACAGCGCAGCGGCCGGGCCAACGGAGAGTTCGAACGCGCAGCGTGTGTGCCGCATCCCTCACTTGGCAGCCAATATTGGTCCACACATACATCGTGGGTACCTACGCACACTCGGGCGTCGATCCATGCACTCCACGTACGATCCTCGTCGTTGGCAACGTATACACGACGGCGTGTCGCAGAGCCCCGCCGAAATATCAGTGTCGCGGCGCCGTTACGGAAATGTGTGACGTTCGCGCTTTGTATTGTTTTCAACGTGTTTACATACATCGCTTTTTGCGAGTTTACGCGTCAACAATATACGATTTCGTCAACGCGAATTTCTCGATGTGTATGTACGCGTTTTGTCAAGATGGTCAAGATCCTGCGAAGCGTCAGAGTTATTTTAACGACGCTTTATCGAGATTAATCCTCTCCGGTTTGCTCCTCCCCTTGAATTTTATTTCCTTGCGTTTTGCATAAAACAGCGGATGCACATAGGGATGCATATCAACCTGCTGTCGCCGGCGTGTGTTATCAGTATGGGAAACACACACTCGCGACCTGGGAATGTCGTCGTTATCCCAACACGCGCGTACACGACGGAAAATGCGACGTGTTCGCTTTATATTATATTGTTTTGACGTGTTTCGCGGGAATGCGTACTGGGATACACTATCGCAATGGAGATTGCGTTCAGTCAGGCCAGACGGGTTTGGCGGGGCGAAAAAGGGCCGTTACGACGATAATTGTGTCTTTAATGGCACTAGTTACATGCCCGCTTCGCACATATATACGCGCGTGACTCCCGAAAGAGTGAGTTGGGTTGGTTTTACAAAAATACACATAAAGGTATTTCGTTGAGTTATTTTTCGTTCATTAACTCAATCAAAAATAATTAGTACATTGCGCATTTCCTCGATACGAATTTCTACTTCTGCTAATTTTGTATTTGGTTATTATTTTTTCTCCAAAAATCGTGGAACAATGCTTTTTAATCACGTTTGTAAGCTCCTATTGTTTCAGCTAATTCGCGTTTTCCGGTTTTAATACAACGATGGTATATGCATCCAGTGATGGTATATACAAACATAAAATATTTAATTTCGTTTAATTGATCCTATTATATGGTGAAAAAGCTTTGAGTTAAATTCTTACGCTATTGTATTGTACATGTTACAATAAAATATGCTTGCGTTCTACAATTAAGTGTATATTTATTTTATGAAGCACTCAATTAACTTTGCGTGAATAATTTAACGATATCTCGAAGTAGGTACGTGTAACACATGTTTATAACGTTTGTTAACATTCCGAAAGAAATGAAATTAACATGTTGTTAACAAATCAAGAATGAATTTAACTCTGTGCTGAATATAGATATTCACAGATGTGCGTCACGTTAAAGCAGAGAATAGTTGGTATGTTGAAAAGTATATACACAATTTTATATTTTAAAAAACGTAAATATGGTTTTAGCCGTTATTTATTAAAAAGTTATTAACAAATGTAACTAAGAAGTAGAACAGTTTGTGCTCTCCAAATCTGAATCAGTGAATAGTCATTATTATCATTGTAAAAGATGCCACTTTTCCTGAATCAGTGGCATACTTTACACTGATATCAGTGACTATTCACTGATTCACAGTACTATTTACTGATTCAGATTTAGAGAGTGTCAATACTAAGGGAAGTATTTGCTAATATGTGTGTATAGGCAGTACACATGTAAACGGGAGGGAGAGTTCCTCGCATTCCCGCAAAACACGTCAAAGGGAGCCCCTCCCCCGCAGAAAAACAAATCTAACTCCAAAAGCCTATTTTTAAAAACTTGAAATTAAAATTTGGTCGAAAATAGGCTTGGAGTTAGATTCGTTTTTTTTAGGCGGGGGAGGGGCTCCCTTTGATGTGTTTCGCGGGAGTGCGAGGAGCCCCCTCCCCCGCCTATGTGTACTTTCAAGTGAAAGAAAATTGGTTGAACGTTCGCGTGGAAAGTTGAAAGATACTTTACAAAAAAAAAAGGTAGAAATAGACTCCCCCGATTGATTATTACACTGTCGGAGTCACAACAAAGATTTTTATCAAGAGAGCTGCAAAGAAATATCAAAATTCGGAAAAGGCCTTGAATAACTACCAAATCATCAAACAATAAATTATAATTTCTATTCCCTATCACCTTTGATTTCTATTTGAGAGACAATCAGGGCATATTTCCTTCAATAAAGAATCGGTGCAACGAAAAGCTTATAAATAGTTAATCGTAGAATTTACTTGATAATCACTCTTTAATAATTACTAATTGTTGAGAGAATGATCACGTTTTGAAGGATGATATGCGGAATGGCTCGCGTCGAGTACATATTATCTGTTCACTCGAGTACGTATGACCAAGTGAATGACAACACAGCGATCTTGGATACGTAGCAGTGCGCTATATGGTACAAAACAAATGATCTCGCCCTAACCGATTTGTTAATTATCCAAAATATTTAACGTTTTATAAAATAATTTCATGTTCAATATTCTATTCCTTACAAATTATAGTATCGATATATAGGCTCTCATGCATATATATAATGTGTAGAATCTTAATTATATGGATTTAATTTTAATTGTTATATACAAATTATTTATATCTTTAATGAAAATTCGAACAACTAATTCCACTTAAAAAGAATGATTAAATGTCTAATACAAAATCTAAATTTGTAGAATATAAAATTTATCTTTATTTTGCATATAATAGAAGAAAGAAAATATCTTATTAATTATTGCGGCTCGTGCGAAGGGAAATTATTTAATTTTCAGATCCAATTAAGGTATACACTGTAAATCCAAGTGTGTTATTTCTACATCTATATATAAACGTTTAAAAATGACACATTTGACTGAAGCTCGTTTTACATGTTTTATTGAGTATTAAATTAACACGTTTAATCGTATTAATACGTTCAACCGTGTTAAATAACATCATTTAAAACGGCAAGAAAGAAGAGCTTCAGTTAAAATAACACGCTTGAATTTGCAGTGTAAAAGTATCAATACCCAGACACTTAAGAGTAGGTATATGAATGTACCAATGCCTGGACACGTATCTATGTCTGAATACTTAAAAAAAATAAATTTATGGAAATAAACGTTTGGATAACATAACTAAAGTTTCAAACTACGAGAAAAAATATTTTTGAAAGTTCTAGGCGTTCTAATAAGAGTTTTGAGTAGAACTCTAAGACTTCTGAAAGAAATTTCTATAATCGAAGGCGATCCAGTCACTATAGTTAAGAAGATATTCGACTTCGAAGGTCTGCCATGAACGTCATTTGCGTAAGTTTTGATAACAATTTTTTTAAAACAATTCTAAGGTTTTGGAATTTTTTACTTAACAGGAACTCTAGAACTTTTCGAAAGGAATCAAATAAGCTACTTAGAACTAGTCTGGCTTAAAATCAAATTATTTCCCTTTTTTTTTTGAAAAAAATCAAAAAAATTGTTTTTCTATCAGGAACTCTAGATAGTAATTCTTTGGTACAAAATTTTTGTGTAAATTATAATAAAATTCATTTATTAGTTGATTAGTTTCGTAGCATAGCTAATTATGCTAAGAGTAATGAGCGACATAATTAATAGCAAATCTGTTTCAGACAGCAAGCGCGCGTGAGTAATCAGTTTTTGAGCGTGCATATCTATGAATTGCGTGTCGTATTTCGGAAAAATGTGTTGGATTTCAGCGTTTGACGAAGGAATTTGATCTGAAACTAATTGCAATTAATCGGCGTATCCTCAAACGCGAGAGCGCGAAACAAGGTATTCGTCGCGACGATTTGGATCAATTTCGTTCCGAATGACGCCGGGCGTCGTGCTACTTTGACGCAAACGAACCTTTCAAAATCACTTTCCGATATTCCGCCGCGTCTCTCTTGCGAACGGTATGCATGCGTGACGATGCCGATCGTCGTGGGATACACAAGCGAGACGAGCCTGCGGCCGTAAATAAAAGAACGATCGGCCGAGATAGAAGGCAGCCAGCCAGCCAGCCAGCCAGCCAGCCAGCTAGTGATGGTATCTGATATTTTCCCGCGAGAGATATCGGACGCTTCGAGCGCGTAGAGAGAAATCATGTATCGAGATCAAATCCATCGAGAGAATTTCTTTCATAATTCAGAAACAATAATCTCAAATTGGAAAATCTGAAAATAATGTCACAGTGCAAAAAGTTGAGAATTCTGATTTCGGTTCTTTAATCCGAAGTACTACACACGTACGAAATTATCACAATGAAAACCAATTTGTTAATATTTTCACAGAAATAATTATCATAAAATATGGAGACAGCATTTCTAATCGATTTGTCAGAAAATAAGCATCGATTTGAGTGTCGTCGCCAAAAATTTCGCGCGGATATTGATTGGGAAGGCCAGCAGCTCTCCGAGCGTAACGCGCGATATACTTTTTGATGCATACGGCCGCGGTCGTGTTTATGTTAATGTAATTTTGTGTGGCGGCGACGGTGCTGAAATAACGACTCAGTCCCGACAGATAAATCGTTTCTGCATACGCATGTGATATGCATGTTTCTCGTTGTTGCGTAACAGTAGCAGAACAATTTCGCCCGCGCGGCGCCACAATTGAATCGCGCCGCTCGGTTTTCGAGACGATCCAGAAGGCGTGAAGGCGAAGCCGTAAGGGTGTCTCGCGTACAAGGCGTTTTCTCTCGAATTATTACTATAGCGAAAACTGAACCAGGAAAAATACTGACTATTAACTTTTTTTAGACAAGAAAAGATGACTATAAAAAGTATGTACTAATAGAATATAAAAATAGAAATCAGAAAAATGAAAAATACATAAAACAATCTGTATTTAATTTTAGATTAGATATAGTAACTATAAACAGTTTATAACATAGTTCCTTTATACAGTCTTGTATATTATAATGTCTCTGATTATTAAATGGTGCTGAGAAAAAAAATTGTTAATCCCAAGAAATATTTAGTCCGATACGTTCAATTAAACATTTTAGTTAGTTAACTAAATGTTAGTTGTTGCAACAATTTATTTAGTTTCTTTAATCAAGAATCAATTAATTCAACTAATGTTTAGTTAACTAACTAAAATATTTAGTTGAACGTATCGGACTAAATATTTCTTGAGATTAACAAATTTTTTTTCTCAGTGTATAAATAAAAACTTTGTGCAAACGAATACACACGCATACACATACATACACACACATATGCAGATTATTTATTATCGGTAGCTCGATTTCGGTTCTCGTCTCCCAAATAATTAACAAACATCCACACGGCGATATAATGCCTTAGTAACATTACTCACTCAGGAAAGTTTGTTCGACCGCTACATTTTGTGGCGTGGTAGATATTGTTTAAGCGAGCGATATAAATACATTTGCAAGAGGTGAGTCAACAATTGGGCTCGCGGAGCGAGTATACCGTAAGTACTTCTACGGCATTAGTATCATTAGTCCATATTGTGGTTATCGGCTTGTTAAGCTTAGGTAGCGAAAAGCAATCGATGAGTGGTTTGCCCGAGCGGTCGTTGCTTACTGCTGCTATGCAGAACGAGCAAAGTGGAACACTCCGATGGTCGGAATGTCCGCAAAACAAGTTTCAGTAGAATGGCAGGTAAAAGGTGCGGAGAGCGCGCAAAGTAGAAAATACCAAATTAAGTTGTGGTGAAACGCAGCGGACCAGTGTTGCTCGAAAATGATTTTCCATCACTAAAAACTAACAGCGATTACTTCAGTGATTTAGTTAATGAATAACTTGAAATATTATTATTAACTGTCGATCCGCTAATAATGCATTATATGATAATATTATAGTTATTGCAGCGTGAAACTTACGAACGTATAACAATTTAATATGAAATAATAAGAACGATGCGGTAAAGAAAGAGGAAGAGGATGGGGGAAAAAAGGAACAGAGAGAGATAGAGAGAACGGAAAATTCGCTTCCGTCAAAAACCGATGAAAAACAATGATTTTAGAGATGGCTAAAATGGCGGTTAAGCTCCCAGACAAAACACGCGGGTTTTATCCTCCGCGGCGTAAACCAATTTTACCGTAAGCACACACATCCCGAAATTGAATCGCTCCGGTTTCTAAAGCCCGCGGGACGGAATATGTTTTATTGCTGATTTCCTTGCTTGCCATCTTGCGAATCGTATAGTCCGAAACCAGGCTCGCGCTAGCAGATTTTGCGCTGTAGGAAAAATACACGCGTAATATAATATAGTTATTATAATTGATTTGAATTCCGAGAGATTGCAGTGAAGAAGACTAAATCTGTAATACGAAAATTTCGGAAATTCCGAAAATCTCAAAATTAATAAGTGTGCATTTTCCTTTAAAGTCTTTAAGAGGACTCCTCACGAAATGTCTGTTTAACGTCGTCGCGAGCCGTCTCTCGAATTTTCCGAGCGCAGTATACAGCTGTATATGCAACTGCAGGCAAAACGCAACTCATCCATAACAATTCGTAATAACGTTCAGATAAACCGCCGGAAACATCCGCAGAGAGCGTCGCCAGACGTGCGGCGTTAAAGGCGGCCTGCTGACATTTTTTTTTCCTGTCGCGCGGTTCGAAAACAGGGTCGTGCTGATTGGCAGTGGTCACCCAGTTTTCCCAGGTCACCATGAAAAGTTGAACCGGCTAATGGAAATTTGTTCGTCCCGCCGAACACACGTCGAGTCGCATGACATATCGTCTCCTCCCTCTTGCATCATCTCTCCTCGTTCTCCCCTCCTAGAAAGCCCCGGAAGTGCGCATTGCTCGTTTTCATCTTTCTGGACCTCCGCGCGACCTTTTCGGCGTTTGTCGCTCCTCTGCGAATCCCTCGCTCTCAACACACATGTGTGTATGTGTTTCTCATATCAAGGGAATCGGCCGTGTATCCGTTTACATATCAGAGATAATTAAACGCGAAAGGAAAGAAAAAGAATTGAAAGCAAGTTGTCGTTTAATAAGTGTGTTAATGTAAAGTAACTTAAGAAAGAGGGCAGGGGGAGGGCGTTAATGTGGTGCCGGGCTGCCGTTTGATACTGGCACACTCGGCCACCACACTGCATTTCAATGAGGCCGTTAAATTAGCCTTAGCTTCATACCATGACGTTTTATCTTCTCTCTTTCTCTTTCTCTCTCTCCGTCCATCGTACTCTTATCCCCTTCATCTTATCCTTACGTCGATTCACGAGCCATTCCTTTTTTCATCAACTGGCGCATGCTTAAGTCTCACATCAACAGCATTCAACCTCATGTATATATGCATTTCGATTATGGAGGAATATTCGGTAGGACGGTGTGTGAAGAAAGGTAGAAAAACGGGGAGGGGAAGAAATATAGTATATTGTCGACGAGAGAACCGCGCCAGAAAGTCCTCGTCAGATATCTGCCTGCTGCAATTTTTCTAAACGATTAGGTGTGATGATTTTCCGTCGAGGAAAAAACGTCACCTATTGCACTCCCGTCAACTTTTTCAGTTAGAAAATCGATACAGTTCCAGAAGATGACCGTCACCGTTCAATCACGCGCTGCACGAGAAGGATAATAAAATTGTTTCGAGCAAGATTAATAGATTTCGGCGAAACGGGCAAACTGACGAGTCAAGTAAATTCGCGGCGGTCCAACAGATCTCGGGGAGTTGTTTAACTCGCACTTCCCTCGGTTGTCCTTTACGGTTGCGGAATGTAAATGCGGCTACGCAAATAACAAGACGCGCCGCAACTCTTGAAAAGTTCGCGGAGGAAGAAGGGGTATTTGGTTAGTTCAAAGCTTCAAAAAAGCCTCTTTGATGTGAAATTTTAGAATAATAACTTTAGAATGTAAAGAGTGACAATTAATCGTGGTTATGAATTTTGTCAGATATAAAGTTATTAATGTTAATACGAATATATTAATGTTTATTTTTTATTAAGCATTGTTCAATCGCTTATCCATTTTTAATTTGCACGCAGACGAGTAATTCTCAACAGCGTTTTGAAATTAAGCCACTGACGCTCCACTTTATCTTTGTCAAAATCTCCATCAATGCAACTTTGACGAAGTTTGTCTATCGTGCGGTATTATCATCCGATCGCGTCACGAAGCGTTCAAATTTAACGAAGGATTTACCGGTCGCTTCGAAGCGCAACACTATCGCAGTGACAGATTCGATACGTACTCGATACTCGGTGAAATATCGTCAAACGGGCACGTATAGACGTCATCGACAGTCAATCTGAGATGACAGAGAGTAAAGTTGTTAAATGGGCCACCGTATTTGATCACACCGCGAAGTTAATCTTTTCACTTATGCTTTTTCAAGGAAAATTCACTGCAAAGAAACAAAAAAATATTTTTAAATTTCTTAATTCTGTTTTTAACTCTTTTGTTTTCTCTATTCTGAACTTCTTTGATTGTTTTTTACTCTTGACTTCTTATTTGCTAACTATTATTTGTTTATCTTATTTTTAATTTCTTTGATTCTCTTGTGTGTGTGTTCTTGACTTTTTTATTTTTTTTATTTTCTAATTATTTTATTTAGAATTGTAATAATATCCGCACTCTTTCCTTTCGCACATGAATTCCAAGTAATTAAACTAAATATAATTACGTGTGATATATTGAGGAACTGAAAAAAATGTAGATCAAAGGATGTCACGCTGGTTAAAAATTCCGTCATTCTTAAAATTGATCCGACCGGGTGTAAACGACGCATGGAAAAGCGCGGCAATTAAGCTTTATCGAGTCTTGCACAAGCAATTTTCGGCTCGGCGTGTACAGGTGCATCCACGATAAAGGGATGTCAAGCGGCGACGATGAATGTCATGCATACGTTACGCCTGTCCCCCGAAGCGTATTGCGACCGAAACGTTCCATTAATTGCGTTCGAGCGCGCTTCCAATCTCACTTGTGAGGATTATTAAACGAAATTATCTTACGTCAACTGCCCCACGATTCTCCGGGTGTGTGAAGTTGGTACCCCTATATACTTTAAAATTCGATAGTTCTGATTAGAGTTCCAGCTTCTTTTCGAACAGTATAGGAGTATTTTTATGTTTATAAAAAGAGTTCCAGCGATTAACACTATGAAAAAGGCAATTAAAAAATAGGGTGCTAATTTCACACCCGACTTTAAGACCGAATAGTCCTGAATAGCTCGTCTAAAGCATTTTGACGAGTACTATTTATCGTTTAATATGAAATCGACATTGATGGGACAAAGAAAGATAAAGGAACAATATACGCGAGAGCTATTCGCATTATCGAACACATGAAACTCGAGGATGAGACCGCCCGCGAACGCACTCGACTCGATGTACCAGGTTTAAACTGTTATTCGAATCATTTCGGAGTAAAGCGAGCAGTTACGAGCGATTCGTAACTTCGACGGCGTTGCAGAGAGTGGTGACGAACTCATAATTGTCACCATTAGGAACATGGTATGTCATGGCCAACTAACTAATTTACTTGCCGTGCGAGCATTTCCGACTTGGCTTGTCCAGGGCGTATTTATTACGAATCGGGAATGCCGAATATACACGCGTGAGCAACTTTCGTCCGATTCGATCCGCGACGCTAACACAACGTTCGCTTTATAAATATTAATAAAATGGAACAGGTCCGATGTGAGACGAAAATGTATTCATATACGGAGGATGTATACGAGACAGTATCCAACGTGGCAGAAGCGTAAATTGATTAAATGGCTTTCAAGTGTAAGACATTAAATTTAATTATTCCGAACTCAAATATTGAAAAAAAATAGAGAGAGAGAGAGAGAGAGAGAGAGAGAGAGAGAAGGGGAGAGAGAGAAGCGATATCTTAATATTCTAGATACATTTACCTATATAAAAGGGTATATATAATGATATATAATGATGTAAAAAATATTAAAATCCAGGAAGATTGTGTGATACGCGTTTTTTTTTACAAAAATCGCAATAATTAAAGTGTCGGCATTAAACAAAGTTGAGAAGATTAAAGTTATCCACGGCAAGTTTAAAATCTACTGAAAGAGCTTGCTAATACTTTTAATGCAACGAGATTTGCAAAGGCAAAAGTTCGCAAAAGCGGAAATACGGCCGCGCCGCGGGATGGAATACGGGACGCTCTTAATTATTCCGTTCGAGGCAGCGCGTTACACCGTATTAAGCTTTCAAAATTCGGCCAGTTGCGCCTTTTCGAAGCGACGTGCATTAAAATACACGACCGGTTGACAGAGAGAAATAGAAATGATCCGATTTGAAAGAGTAAAAAGGAACGCATTATGCTCGCCGGCGCGCGGGGCGTTAGGTAAAAACCCATTCGGCCGGTATCTACACTTCAACCACATCCCGCGGCCATTTGCATCTCATTCCGGACGTTATATCACTTTCATTAACGAAGTGAAATAGTAGATTTCCGGTCTCACGTGTTGCGGACGCAAATTTCGCACAAATGTGCGATGCGCATCGCGCGATAAAAAACTTCAACGATGCAACGATTGTGCGAAGTTTTCGGCCCGCTCGCGTTACCGTGGCGCAAAATCGACGGAGATAAAAATTGCGGTCGAAAGAAAGGCGGAAAGATACGTATTTCGTTCGGGAAAACTTCCGTTGTGAATAAAACCGAATTCTATTTTAGAAAAAAAGCGATATTTCCTTCAATACGAGGATGTAGACAGGTGTTACGAAGTATAATCAGCGACACATTTATAAATTATTGTTCAATCGGCTACGTGCTGCGTCATATTCGTGACGTATCTTTATCGTTTCCGGCAAGATCCACAGTCGAATGAATATTTTATTCTAATTGACAGAAAACCTTTAATTATCGTGACTTTTTAAAGTGCATATAACACTTTTCTTCATTCAACGATCCATAAATGTCACATCTTTCATAAATTATGTAGAATTTATTTTAGATACTTATATATCTATTTAATATCAAATATTTAAATTTAGTTTGAATCTTTAATTTAATAAATCTCCAAAAATAAAAATAAAGAGAATTATATTTTATTAAAACATTTCATTTCTTTTCGCCTTCCATTATAAAATTTATTTTTATCTTTATAATATTTTTAAGGAAAAAAAATCCCGATTTGTTGAAAGAATTTTCGTACAAGAACCGATTTAGTATTTACTAAAACATTTGTTTCTTTTGTGGAAAAAATTTCAGCGTCAAAATGTGCTAACAATAAGTGTTAAAAACTTTAAACGGTAAAACTTTTCTTAAATCAATTTTTTTCAATCATGCTGTCTGAGATGCCTAAGGTAGTATTAGATCGTCTCGTCGATCGCGAACACCGCCGTCTTAAAAAAGATTGGCATGAATTGACAGTGAGGCGTGTAATGAGGACGGTGTATCGGCACTCGCGACAAGTAATCGAATGAGAATCACGGTGGCCGATAGAAACATTATTGACGCTGTCAGAGCCGAGACGAGAATTAGGTTTAAGACGGTTCCGGGAAAGGAAGACACACCTCCTTTAGCGAGGGGAACGAAATCGCGAGGATCCTATGGCCCCTGGGGCGTCCCGGTTCTCAGCGGGGACAGGATCGAACGACGGATAATATTTGAGTTTTCGAAGGCCATCAAGCGCGAACACGGAGGAGACAAGGCCGAAGGTCGTGGGTTAAGTAAGTGGTTAAGAGGATGGTGCTGTGCTGCTGGGGTAATGGAATAAAAACACTTGACACACACATACGCATACATACACACACACACATACACACACACGTATACACACCGATGTCACCACCTTCGACCCGAGGGAGTCGAGTAAGGAGAGCAAAAGGGTGAATGTCTTGCGCTCTCTTTTTCCTCGGACCTGGCGAGAGAAGGAAGACGCGCACCACGAGAGTTTCATCGAAAAACACTCGTATCTCAGGTTCTTCGAGAAACGTAGCGCGAAAATATTTCGCGATCAGCAGAGTTGGAATATTCTTTATTAATATCGCGATAACGTATGATTTCTCTGTTGTTTCACGTTCCGCTGTCAAAATATTGCCGTTAGGTGTATGGTTTCTTTAGATACCTGAAAATAAGATGCACCTGCTATATTCTAATAATATCGTATTTTTTATACTTATAAGCATCAAATATTTTATACTTGTAAAAAGATAAAAAAAGAGTATTACAATAAAAAAATTATTAAATAATTATAGTATCTATTATTAGATATATTTTAAGTCTTTTAATATAATAATATAATTTTTTATATCAACAAATTAGAAGATGTAATTTACACTACAAAAAAACAAATACATTATTTTTCTGAGATATATGCATTTTTTGCAGTCTTGCGGGAAAACTTATCTCATAGTTTATTAATTATCATATTTAAAACGCGACATTTTCTTCCAGTTACAGATTCTCTCTTCTCTCTGGGACGAATATATAGAATTGACTACCGCCGCCACAGACTAGAAAATTAATGTACTTGGATCGAATTATGCGTTTAAATGGAGGAAATATGAAATTTCCTGATATTAAGGGGCGCACATCGGTATCTGCTCAATCGACAAAGTTGATTACGATCGCGTTTCAACGTAAATTGAACAGACGGGGTCGGGTCGGAAATTTTCGTTAATGGAGCCGATGTGATACATGCGTAAAGAGCTCTATGCATATGCACGCATCTGCAGCCTCTTTTTGCGCACGTATGACTGCTTTGGACGTAGTGTGTATGTTTGGGATCGCAATTAGTTTGTAGGACCGCACGTTGTCCTCGATGGGCATTCATTACTAATGCTGCTAATGACGCCTGTCTTGTGCGTCTGGGACACGAAGTAATAATAGTTGAATATACAGGATGGCTCGCTAAAAACAGTACAGTTACATGCTTGCGTTATAAAGAATATCGCGGAATTTTTTTACATTATTCTGTTTTATACTTTTCGATTATTTTTCTTGAAAGATAAAAAGCTACATTTGTAAAATCAGCACAATAAAAGGCCATAATATGTATTTACTAGTTACAACCAGAAATATAAAGTCAGCGCGGATGCAAAGTTTTAATAACTCTAAAGGGAGGACTATAAACTACAGGACATTCCTGCCCCTTTCATTATTCTGGGGCAATCCCTTTGGAACTGCGAAAATGTATTTAGCGACACGAAAAATTTTACGAGTTAATAAAAATTTATTCCAAGCCCATATATGTGTGTTCTTTCAGTCTTAATTGATTTACTTTTCTATATAGAATTTTCCGTACAGAATTACATATATGTCTTGGTTGTCTAAAATGTTAGGAAAGTTTTGTAATACTCAGAATTACAAAATCAGCATATTTAATATTATAAAATCAATGTAAGAACGACAAAAATATATTCGGCTAAAAATATTTTTTATTTTGAAACATTTTTAAAGTAAGAACTTTTATCGCTGCGAACAAACTTTGCCGGTGCGCGGAAATACTAGTAAAACATTGAAAAGCGGAACAATTTATTTTTATGGAAATACGCGCGTGCATAAAAGATTTTCGTAACACATGTCCCATGGAAAGTATATTCATTTGCAAAGTCCAGGGGTTTCACGCGTCGCGTATCATGGGAAAATTAATTGGGTGTGGGTGTATATTTGCCGAGTGTAAAATTTTTATTCGTCCGCCGCATCCGCAATCAAATCGTTTATGCTATGAATATCGCATAAATTCAATTCCGTATTGCATTATCTTGTTACGCGAATAGGATTTGACCGTGCGAAAAGCGGTGGCACTTTATTTCAATATTAAATGCGTTTCCGATGTCCCGCGCCTTTTAATTATTAAATTTATGCGAGAAAATGCAATACCACCGGCGAGAATAAAAGGAAGGTGCGAGTGGAGAATAACAAGAGAGAAAGGGAGAGGCCCCATTTAAAAATGCTGAATAAACATGAAGGCACGGAGGAATTCTTTGCCATGGACACAGTATAACCGTACACGCATTAGCGCAAATGACGCGCAATTTGCGAATAGTGTCATTCTTTTGAGATTATTGGACTTTCTAAAATAAATTATATTATCGATTTATTAAATCACTGCTTGTATATTTGTTCGATAAATTATTCCAATATAGTATTCCGCACAGCGTAAAGGGTTTTATAATAAAATAATTATGGATTCTCTCAAGCTCTTTACCAAATTATTTTTCATGTTGGAGAAATATGAAAAATTTTCTCTTTTTTGTTCAAAATTAAAACATTTGACTAAACTTTGATTTGCCTTATTGGAAAAGTCTGACTTTGTCTGACTCTGCCCTTTTCTACTACTACTGCTAGTGTCTGATTCTGGCTATTTTTTCTACTTCTGTTGCTAAAATGTCTATCTCTGTTTACCTTTTTCTACTTTTAATGCCAGTAACGTGGCAGGAAATCTCAAGATTAATCTCAAAGTTGATTAATTCTCAATTACGCATTCATGGAAAGTTTTAGTAAAACAAAATCTTGTACATTTAGACTGATAAGGAGCGTGATCTCCATTATAACGGCATATTTTCATTGAAAACGAAAATCTATTTCTTACAAAGTTACCGATATTTTATCCATGGCATCGTTAGCACTCCCCGGGTTCCAGCTTGTTCACCGGCTCGCCGGCGACCACGACGGCAAGTCTCCTCGGCGTCGCGGTCGACTTAAGACGACGCCGCCGGCGTCCACCGGGGATCAAACCCTTGGCACAATCACAAGGTGGGGGTTCGGCGTTCCACGTGGAGGCGGAGCGACGTCGCGCGTCGGGGTGCCGAACCGACGCGGGGGCGTCCAACCCCCGAGACGCCTGGTGGGGAGCCGTGGCGAACGCAGTCCCCGACGGATCACCGAGACGGTGCAACGCGTTCCGCCGGTTCCGTTCAGTACCCGGACGAGTCCCTCGCCACGTGACCGTCATTGAAAACTGCACTGACACGAAGACGCTCGATTGGGTCACCGCGACGATCGGAGGTGATCCAGAGGGTTTCTCCAAAGATACTTTGACAAGAGATCCTCCTGGTTGACTCCGAAAATCAGAATCTTACGAAAAAACGAGGATAAGATTGCGTGACTATGACAGGACAAGGTGAACGGACTGTTGAGTCTGCGAGATCAGTCGCGAGATTCTGAAGTGCATCTTGAAAAATTCGTAATTACCGTTTGCGCGGTCGTTTTGCGGTTGGACACGTGATTCCCACGGAGAGTGACGCACCCCAAGACCATCGTGAATGGTGCTGAAAGGTGATGACCGTGTTTTCCGAAGGCCGTTAAGGGCAGTTCGTGATGTTTAGCTGTTACGGGAGATTTTAAGTGTACGGATTATCGGGGATAGACTACATCCTGCTAAGGTAAACCCTTCATTTAGGCTTACGATCGTTGCTTTCGTTTATACTTTCGAGAATGCCTTTGACCCTCGCAGTTTGTTAATCTGGAAAATTATTGCAGATCGATAGATGGCTTGTGAATTATTTTTTAATTAATTAGATGACAATATCGTTACCTTTTGTTTTTAAATATTTTTTATTCTTTATTTAAATATTCTATTTTATATAATATTTCCATTTATTATTTCGTCGCTATAAATTTCCATTTATTATTCCGTCTCTATAAATTTTTTAATAAAATTGAAATAATTTTCGTTTAACTACTATTTGAATAACTATGCAATATTTTAATGTTCAATGTTAAACGATATTTGTAGCAAGATTCTGACTTAAGAGAACAAGTTTTATTTAAAATAGATTGGAAAGATAAATTGTCTTATCTTCTTACATATATACAGCTCAAAAATGATAAAAACCATTTGTCATTTAAGTTAAATATTACTTTTGATCTATTTGTTGTTTACTAATTGCTTGTAATAGATATGAAACTAATTGACCGATTCTGTTCAACTAAAATAAAATCCAGTTAATTCAATAAAAAATCCGCAAATAAAACAATGACAGCTCACAGTTCTGAAGTATCATATCAAATGGACAAAAAGTTATTATTATTGTTAATCCGTGTCATAAACTTGGTACAAAATTCTACAATTAGATTAGACATTTACGAAAATGACAAGCATTAACCGTAATTATTGAAAGTAATTATGCAAAGTTAGACTCCTGTAAATAAACATGCATAAGAGACGTTACGGCAACAAAACTTTTCTGATGCCGTCCAATTTTCTCGTACACGACTCTCGTATAGATGAATATATACTTGACATATATATATATATACACGCGGCATCCAACTACGGAATTAATTCTTCACAAAGTTTGCGACAATGCGGCGAGGCAGATCGACGCGATACCGTCTCAAAGCGATCCATGAACAATTATCCGCTGCGTTTTTTAAAATAGGAGCTGCCGCGAGCTCCTCGTTTTTCTCCCGCGTAGCGCTTTTATGCTTGCGATATTCATGGCCCGCGGGGAGAGATCGTAAAATGTGACTGTTTCGCAGATATACCTGTCTCCGCCGCGTTCGTTCCTTCGCTTGAAAACGACGGAAATAGCGACGGTTCGCGCAATACCGTTTATTCCCGCTTTCGCTTTCCGCTTTTCCGAAGCACGCTCTCATGGAATTCTCATTGCTAGGTTCATTGAAAAACGGATAGATTTTGTGATGTGGCGTTAATTAGAAATGTGAATCGCAGCTTTATATCCTACCTTTTTTTTTATCAGCTTGATCGTTGCTTTATTACGGTATACCTTCATGAAATTTTGCAGATGCAATTTTAAAATTTCGCGAAAGTTTGATATTTTCTTTTTATAAAAATGATAAGAGCCATATTAAAGTTCTTAAACAAAAGATGATATCAAAATTCCTGAACAAAAGGTGGCATCAAATTTTCGACAAACAGAAAGTTGTTTGTAATTAATAAAGTGAAAATAAAGAGATTTTTATCGAGATGATTTTTTTCGAGATTAATGATTGGCAATTAAAAAAGTAGCAAGGACAATGTATAATGAGAAGCAGATTTTTCAGTTATTATGTTAATGCAAACTGTTTTCTTTGCCGATATTATATCAATTAATTAAATTCTAATTATCCTCCATATAATAAGATTTCATAGCGATAAAAACAGACGCATAAATTATAATGAATTATTTTATAAATGTTCTGCATATTTTAAAGGATAAATAGATAGATAGCGATTACTTATAAATCAATTTAAAAATGAGATAAGAAAAATAGTGAAGATTTAACAAGTTCAAATTACACGCAGGAAGTTTAATTACTTTTAAATAAGCGCGCGGTATATCTTTCTGGTCTCCCCCCTCCCTCATATTTTCGCACGGCGCAACACGCGAAATAGGATGAGAAAGGTAATCATTCGAGTTATTCTGCCGCGAGATTCGCGTTTTCCAATAATTATGGGGCCACCAGCCTGTCAAAGCCATTTATCATTTAAATATTAATTTGTTGTTTTTCGCGCGAGAAAGTACGTTTTCTTTTTGATTGATTCCGCTGACCGACATCGGCCGAGCTATCAGTGCAGCGCTATTGAATTTTTAACCGTAAACACGCTTGTTTTTCCTGCTTCCTTTCTTCCGGGCGAGTTAGCGACAACAAATATAATTTCTTGCTTTTGTTACAATCTCTCATTTTTTAATATGTAATTTACATATGTGCCTATCAACGCATATTTTATTAAAAAATTTATTCTTTATAATTATTTTAACTATTACGTTAGCTCTCTTTTTAACTGCAAAAAATATGCTCCGAAATAATATCGGAAGTAATATAAAAGCTATCATAATCTAGCTGAATAGAAACGCCTAAAAACTTTGTTTAAAATTTTTGTAATCTTTTTCTAAATATATTTCTAAAAGGCGCATGTTTTTAACAGGTATTTAAGTCGTAAAAGTTACTATCGAAAGTTACCTCAACACTCCCGCGTTTCAACGAAGTTTATTACTACCAGGCTGCGGAATTATCACCCGCGTTAAAACTTCACTTCCTCACGACGTGAACAATAAGTCGTGCGGATTTCACCATTTAATCCAGACTATTAGGAACACTAATCAGCGTCAAGTCCGACGGAGCGGCGGGTCGTACCGGAAGAAACAGGGTATAGTTGAAGAGCATGATGTACGTCCAATTGCGTAAATCTCGCCCTACCCCTCTCTGAAGCGGAACGAAATTAGCATTGACTTAACTTAAACTACTTAGGAGAAAGCGAAGGGGCGCGCGCGCGCCTACCCCGCACCCCCTTATATAGGAAACTTCATAGTTAGATTAACTCGTACGGTAAAGTAAGTTACAGTACGTGACGCATCCATTTTCCTGCAAGCTTTTTTTCCTCTTATCACGCTCCTCTCATCTTCGCGGTTTAAGCGCGACTCGCCAGCCAGTCATGCCGCCGTCGTTCGCGTCAGCCGTGCGCTTTATAAGATTTATGCGGAAATGATATTACACGAGAGAGTGTGTTACGCGAGACTAAAGGGGAACTGCGCTTGTCGAGCGGTTAATAGCCGGGGCGATAGGTATTTGCGCATGTACATAATTTATAAGCGTATTAATTCACATATATACTCTCGCTCTAGACCACCGGTTCTTAATTTTGTATCTATGTCCGATTACGTTCCACCTGTACGATTTTACACATGATAATTGAATGCTTTCGACATTGCTTGATGGCTTTACAAAAAAAAAAATTAAAACTACCCTTGATTAACGTTTATTCATCTTTTTTTAGATCGGTTTCGCGACACAAAAGCGAGTCGATATTTCTGTGTCATCTTTCCGATATCGCTATTCCTGTAAAATAAATTCAATCAACCTTTATGGTTCAGTTCCTTCATTTTTTACGAAAACCCACGTCGAGAAATCTATTTTATGGGTCGTTTGATATTTTTACGGGCGAGGATTTTTTTCCCCCTTTCAAAATACTCAGTCAACACACGTAGTTGCTATTTCGAGTTTAAGGTCGGCAATGTACTCTGTTGGAGTTGTATTGCCGGTTCAATCTTTGTACCGTAAATATAGATTAGTTTAAGCGGAACGTGGGATCGATCGCTCGTAGCCGAGCTAATAGGTTTTCAGTCGGAGGGAAGGTCTACTAGTCTCTGCTAGAGTCCGCTTAATTAACCGCGCCAGCTATTTTCTCTTCTATCTGTTCGTTTCTTCCGATGGAGAGAGTGTGCGATATAATCGAGGAAACGATGCGTTTTGCGAAGATCGAACGATTGGAAACGATAATAGAGTTCGATATTTTAATGCAGAAATCTTTGATACGTATACATCCCGTATTGTTTCATAAAATGTATAACGTTCTATAATGTTTTATAAAGTGTTATGAACTTGACAATTTTAATTAGTAAAATATAAAATAAAGTGATAAAATAAATGTATAACTTATAAGAAAAATAAAATGCAGTTACGAGAGGAAGAGAGAGAAGTTAATTATTTTATAACACGTTTGAAAACACAATTGACATACAAAAAGTAAAAAGCACACCTTTTATAACCTGCTTATATTGATTTCGTATAATTTGTTCCAATTTAAAACTTTAAAAGGACAGTTGAGTAATTGTGACTAAATATTTTAAAATATAAATACTTTCTCAAGTAAAAAAGGTTAGATTTTTAGATCATTGAGCTATAAGCGATTATTTAAATTAGTATAACCGTTAATAAACGGACACTGCAGGCTAAAATTCGTGAACCGTACTCAAATATAAAATATTGGGTTTTCCATTCGATCATCTCGTTCATTTTACAGATTTATTTCAATCAATTTTCACATTGCTTCATTTCTACGAATTTATTAACATTTATCACAACATTTATTTTTACGATTATGCGCATACACGTAACAATTTTAATTTATATTCCGGCTTACAAGCTCGATTACTACTGTATCATTAACACGACACAATTGATCCATTCCCATAAAATGTAAATTTGACCGCGTTATTTCCTCCTCAGCATTCCATTAAATCGAGTAAAATTAAAATTCCGAATGCGTCGCAAAAATGGAGTGGCGAAGAACACACATAGATTTTCCGCGGAGACGTGGGGATTCAACTATTTATGACGCACCCTGTACACGCCTCGTTCGCCCGAAATGACGGATTTGCGACTCCCCGACGGTTTTACTCGAGTTCGCCTCGTTTTCGAGTATCGCTTAACTTCCTGCTCATGTGGGTCATGTAAGTACCGACCGGGCGGGTATCGATACACGTACGCATGAGTGAATGTGTATGGGGCTGGGGCGAAGGTATGTGTGAGTGATATACGTATGTGCGCTTACGTTTAAGGGCGCCGCTTTAACCGGAGAGGGAGCGGAATGCAACTATCGGTCGGGGAAAAAGAAAGGACGTGAGGGAGGAGAGAAGAAGGAGCAGCCGAGAGCGAATCGTTTTAAACTACCATCCACTTCACATTCCCGATTTCAGTTAGAGGCTTGTTTATTTCCTTTTTGGGCTTCCCGAGGACTTGCATTATACGCTCGTGCGCCACCAGAATGCAGCGCAACGAGAAGGGGCGGAGAGAAGATGCGGGAGGGAAGACGAGAGAGAGAGAGAGAGAGAGAGAGAGAGAGAGAGAAAAGAGGATCGCAAAAGTGGACTATCAGTGAACTATCGAGCAGCATCTCGCTGCCTCTTCCTCTTATTTGCTTTCTTCCTGTCCATTAAGAATCTTGACAATCGATTCGGCATTTTATCCTTCATACCAATTTATACGATTTTCTGAAACGCCTTTGTCGAAAAAAAAAAGAATTATTTCGCACGTTTTCTATCTCTTAGAACGAAAAGCTTCGACGACATGGGCCGTAGTTTTTCTAATTTCAACAATTCAACCAGCAGTATATTATTTCTCCTTTTTTCATTGAAAGTTTAAATTACCTGATATCACCCAAGACAGAGTAAAACTAGGTCAGTGAAGATAAATTCGTACTGTAAGAAAAGAAGTTTGCAAAAAAAATTTATATGTTCAAGAAATTTATATGTTTAAAAAAAAAGTACCATAATACACCATACATTATCCTGCGGTCTTGTTTCACTTTACAATATGCGAGCGATAATAATAATAAACTCTGGTGTGCTAAGTATACCCGAACTCGAAATGATAAAAAAAAAAATAAACCGATGAAGAATGCATCCCCGGCGATGTGACATGATCGTTGACACGGTCGACTTTCAGGCGCAATTAACGTTTTAATTTGCCTCTTCCGGCACAATAGACATTGACGTTGTTTCACATTGCGGGAACAGTTTAATAAACGCGGCATTGTTCAGCTCACGGTTACGAGGCCGTTGAAAAATTTCGATTATTTCGCGCTGGGGCGTTGTCGGGAGCGTTGTGACAAAAACCGCAATTATCGATATATCGCGGGCGCCCGCCGTGTCGCATCGCGTTGCACGTAAAAATTGGACGCATCAGCCATTGAAGGCGAAGGGCGTTAAAGTGATTTATGCTCTCCTCTCGGTTCATATTGTTGCTTCTATCGCAACGCGTTGCCGCGCGCGTAACACGGATATCCGGAATTTATTAGCTTGACAACCGCAGCGGCTCACTCTTCAGCGACAAAGAGGATATCGTTCACCTGCTGTAAATTTGCGACGATTACGTTACAACGAGGTCCGCGCGCGTCTAGGTGGATCGTATCTCGTCAGAGTATAATTTTTGCATCGCGTTATAAATCTCACAAACTCAAAGTTTAAATCGTGGAAGGAACGCAATATTGTTCTATCTCGTTTCAAGTTTTTAGCACTTTTAGCTGTTGCACATTTTTTAAAACTCATTTTCAAAGCTTTTTAACATTCATAGTGCTTGGAAACGTTAATTGTTTAGACGCAATTTTTACAGTAAAAAATGACGTTTATATGCACTTTGCGCTACTCAGCTAGAGATTTCGAAAACTCTTTCTATCTCCGCGTATAGAGACAATACAATAAATAATACCTTAATTCGTCCAGATATTAAATTTGTTTTATAAATGCATATTACATAAAAAATTCAACATTCTCAGGTCGAAAGTTTCACGCGCATTGATCTGACAGTTCATTTAATCGTATCCGCCGAACAAAAATGATTGAGTACTCTCGTAGGGAGGCAGAGAAAGAGATAAGAGGCCGGATAAACTTTTATACAATTGGGGTTTATAGGGTAACTCCGAAAATATTCGACTCAAACTTGCTAAAATTGGAAAGTCAGTGCATAATGCAATACCTTGCGATCTGTGGCGTTCTACGTGTCACTCCACCACCATACCAGAAGAAGAACGATGGGGACGACAGTGGTAGAGGGTAGTGGAACGGCGGCGGCGGCGAGGGCGAAGAGCAAAATCGTTTAGCACGCGATCTTCTCGTAATTCTGCACGCCAGCGCCCCAAACACGCTTCTTCTTCGTCCCTGTCCGACGTGTTACACGTGTTACATGCCGCTGCCACGCGAACGGAGGGTGGAGATGCACTCCTCTTCTCTATGGCCTTCAACGCGGGCATCGCACGCGTCGCACGCGAAGCCTAATTGATCAGTGGATCGTTAACACGCTCTCGCTCTCTCCCTCTCTTTATCTCGATCTCCTCTTTCTCTCTCTCTCTCTCTCTCTCTCTCTCTCTCTCTCTCTCTCTCTCTCTCTCTCGCCGGCGCCTCGGACGGATTGATTATTTGCAGGAGCGCGGTCGATGCACGCGCACAGCACGACTCGAGCGAGCATCGCAAATTCACAACCCCGACTCGTCTGTGTGTTGGCCGTGGACGATGCTGCATTTTACACTAGACTGAGGCTTAACTCATTTCTGGCCAACGTTATGAAAACGCAACACTTTTTGTAGATTCATATAATGTCCTTGCAGGGAAAGGGCTCGTGATAATTTAATTTTAATTTCTCTCTCGTGATTCATTTTACTATCGTGAACAACGTATTATATGTATATAAATATGAAGAGTTTAATAAAGTTTTAGTTTGTGCATGTGTATGCGTATATGTGTTAGATAATTTTGTTCAGTTTTATTTTTTCTAGATAAGTTTTATGTGGCGGTTGATAATTAATTTTTAAAGCCTCATAATATGATAATCTGCGACAAATTCCAATTATTTAGAATTAATTTTTACGCATGCCTCAATTTTTTTCAGAAAGCCATTCGTTTCGCGTCTTTAATAATTTTCTTTTCTGCTAGCTGTGACATATATACGTGTATGTGTACATGTGTATGTGTATAAAGCTGAAAAATCAGTTATTTGCGCATATTGCAAAGTTCAAGAAGGTGAAATAACTTAGGATTGACCGCGCATAAGACACGACGAGGGGAAAAAGATATTACACTTATACACGACGGTGGTCGACGAATGTCTCTATAATTGCAAAAAATCCGTGCGGTCAGTGGGAAAGATATTACTTTGCTTATGAGCGCCAGATGTTGCCTATCCTAACAACTTTCCACGTTTCGTCCCCGCCGTTTGTCTCGCGAGATCTCTTTCGGTTTTCCGTTCAGTCCTTCACGTCTTTTTCTTTCTCACTTTCTCTTGCCATATAAATTCACTATGATCCGACGCCGCTTTATGCGACCGGCTATTTCACTAGCTAGGCTTTCAGAAGTAGCTGTCGTCGGTTTCGCTATATCAAAGACCGCAAGTGGCCTACAGTCACCGCTATCTCTGTCAATGCAATGGCAACTGCAACATGGAGTTTTTAAATCAAGTGCATTTTTCCATATCGAAATTCGCAAATGAATAAGGGAATTGTGGAGCAAATCTACTGGTATAGATATAATCTGAAGCAGGGAATATTTCGGGAATTGCGTGCGCGACCATATAATACCTCATCGAATTGATTTTCAGTAGATGGCTGCAGTATCGTTGATTGTGTTGAGTATATAACGAAAAAAACAGTTTAAAATTTTATCAATGCAGGGTTAATCAAAGTTTTTTAACAAACATGTTAAATTTTATAAGTTCTTAGTTATTAGGTTCTGCGTTATAATCAATGAAAACTGGCTACTCCAAGCTAACACGACTGTACTGGAGTTGGGTATACCTTAAGGCCTCCGCACAATAAAAAATATAAAAAACAAGGAACAAATATTAACGATTAGGACTAAAGAATCAAGAATAAAGTTGGATGCACGATGAAAAATACATCAGGAAACAGAAACAGGGAAAAACACAGGCAATAGATTTTTAACCTATCGAGAGCCGTGTATTAATACTAGACCAATTTTATTCCTGATTTCTTATTTCTAATCGCTAATATCTATTCCTTATTCCTTATATTTTTTATTGTGCGAGGGCCTTTATACTCGCCCGATGCAGTCAACATATTAATACATTATTTTAAAGCACTTTAAAATTTTATATAAAAATTCTGGTAGTTTAATGTCGCATTTTTATGTCGATTTTCGCAATATTTTTTGCTAAATCTCTTAAAAAATTCATATGTTGTGATTTACTCGAGATATACCGAAACGTTTGAAAGCATAAAAATATGTGAACTGGCATGTGTAATTTTATGTAAAAAAAAAGCAAGGTAAAAGCTTAATCGCTCGTTTATTTAAAAAAAAACTTGCCTAAAATAACTGTAAACGATTTGAGAGATTAAATCGGGAAAAGCGGCTCGGGAAAGGAATGTATAGTGAATACCGTGAAATTTAATCTTACGCACTTCATCCTGTTATACTGTTATACTCGCGATGGATCGGACGGACTTCCGCGTACAAATGCT
Source organism: Temnothorax curvispinosus (assembly GCF_003070985.1). NCBI lineage: Eukaryota > Metazoa > Arthropoda > Insecta > Hymenoptera > Formicidae > Temnothorax > Temnothorax curvispinosus. The sequence continues at coordinate 380,561 of NW_020210520.1, read as the reverse complement.
TGCTTAGGATGACGGCGCCTTTTTCGAACCCGGGGCACCGATTTATTTACGCGACGCATATCGCGCGATCCCGAAATTGAATCGTGCACACGTTTACTGTACCGCGACGCGATGGGATTCGGGCGATACCCCGATATCAGTGGGGGGGTATTGTTGTCATTCGGATGTAATTTACTCGTGTGGTCGAGCTTGAAAGTTACGGTAGTGCATTGACATTGTCGCTGTATATTGCGCCGGGACGCAAATGTTCAAGCTTTGTTTTCTGTTGCGACAATGTAATTTAGAAATCGCGTATTATGTTAAACGCGAGGCCTCGCGTTTGTACGTTTCGAAAGTAAACTCGTTATCACTGACGACTTTGGTTTATTGTTAGTTAGATAGGGCTCGAAAGGATCGCAACATAAACAGAAAGCTAAATAATACGTCCTAAAACACACATAAAGCGTTTTATATTAATTTTAAAAAGTAATATTAGAGAATTAAGAAATTTCTTTGTGCGTTTTTCTCTCTTTTTTTTCTCTCATAATAATCTCGTAATATTTATAAGATTGACTTTAAATTAATACTGCAGAATATTGAGCAAAAATATATTCACTGTTTTATTATTGGATTGTACATGGAATTCGTGGTCTAGTTAAAAAAAAAGCGAACTTGATCCCTCCTTTACGTCAATAGCTCAATTGTAATCTCCAGAAAACTATCAACAAGAAACGCGGAGGGGTTTGCGAAACCACGGGACCTCGTTGGATTCACTTCACGGGCGATTGTTATTCCACCGCCCTCGAAATTTAACTGAGGCAGACTACGCGAATCCGGTAACGAGAACTCGTGTCTGTCTTGTCTGATCTTTGTCGTCCCCAGCTTCACCTTTTCTTTCTCCCCGATACCTAATTTCGCGGCAGCCGCCCTCGACGATGAAACCGAGGAAGCTTCCCCCGTGACGGCTTCCTGAATTAACTCCGGGCATTACAGCGAGACTATTCCCCAGCTCGATCTAACTGGTTACGAAGAGAGGAAATACGCTCATCGCAATGTGAAATACTTCGTAGCGCTTCAAAACGCGCTATGATATTGAAAACACCTTATGATATTTTATGGTAAAGTAAATTGAGATAACAATTAATTTACTGAAAGCGATACCGTAGAAAGAACTATCGGTGCAGATATATTTTCATATTTAGTTGCGGCGCGCGCGGTTTTTAATTGATAGTTATTACACGGAGAGTATTATCTCTTATTTACCCTGAAATCATGGTAGTTGTGTGTGGGACATGTATCACCAAGAATTTTATGCGAGCTATTCTGATTAATATCTACCATAATAAAAAATATTAATATCTATATTACATTAAAATATAAAATATGTTTAATTAATTTTACTAAAATATATCTAGGAAATTTCAATAATTTTTCAAAATTTACCAATCTGCTTGGTAATTTTTATCACGTTGTTTGTAAAAAAGTCTTTTGTATATTTTAAAAATTCCTTGGTTGCCAAGTTGTCCCAAGTTTGTAGTGAATTTAAGGGTAAAATATAAAAAAAAAATTCTCTCCGTGTACGTTCCATAACGTTTTAAAATATTGATAACAGTATTACCTTCGTAATAGAGATTCAATAGAAACAATATAATGCGTATGCGGCTGATATTTTATAACCGTATGTATATAATGCCAATTGTACATCGAGAGTATATAAATATCGTAAAACATATCGCGATGGCGTTACAAACTACAAGTTTTATACGTTTTGCGTGTTCGCTACGGCCGACAATAGATTCGAGATACCGAAGACAGAACATGCAAATCCGCGTGATAAGTGATAGAGCAGCAGGAAACCTGAAAATTGTCCCCATTTTATAAAAGCTAAATATATAAAAAACCAAAATAACACACAAAGGAGAGAATAATTAAAATATCGGTCAAATCGGGGATGATTTATTATTGCAATATGCACGAGCAATATGAAAGCCGCAAAGAATTATAATTGTAGAGAAGGATATCAAGAGAAGAGTCGCTATTTCACTCTTTGTTTAACGTTAATCGGAACACGTTTAATCTAAAATCCAATAGATTAACGAACGCATTTGCGTCCCACATAAAATGTGTCAAGCAGTCCGGCTGGAAATTCATTTAAAATGCAACATGGCAAATCTTATAAGAAACTCATTACCATATCATCGATGATACGCCGCATAATATTGTGTACACACATACACATGTATATACACACACAATCGCGTACCTACTTGTTCATCAGGCACCGCGCCTGATGATAAATGAGCGCCTAATCCGTCCGTGATAAATGACAATGGGAGAAAAAAAAATGAAAACCCCGCCCGATCACACGGCCGGATTTAAATTCACGATTCGACAGGTTTCAATTTACTATGAGACGGTTCTCTCCTGCCGCGGAACAGTCACGTCGCGACGCGCCGACTTGGCGCGAAAAATTGCTTCAAATAAATATTGTATAAATGCGCGCGCGCGCGCGAGCGCAACATAACGAAATTTTGGAAAATTGCACACCCAGTTTTACGGTCGACGTATTGCCAGATCGCAAGAGATGGTCGCGAGAGGGAAAAATCGCTTTTATTTTGCCAACATTTGTCCGTTTCGATTTGCACATATAAAATGTATCGCATCTCGATATTATGCGTGACACTCCGTTGCACTGTACCGCGCGCATTTACATGAAAGTGTTTATTACGCACATGGACATTAAATATTTTTGCAAAGTTTATGAAAACAAATAGATATATCGTACGTTAAAAATAACAGTTCACGCTCCATAACTTCTCGTATATTGCGGCGTTTATTTAAAATTGTTATTTATTTAAAATATTAAGTAGAAATATTCTGTTAAAAAGTTCTCCCGTTTCCACAAATAATTTATTGCTCCATTAATGCAATATAATAGATGTGCAATATTCCATTTGTGTCGTTTAATAAATTTCAATGCAATACGAAAAAAATCTGTTAACATACATGTTAAAATTTGATTCATATTTTATTTGCCATTCCATTACTATCATGAATTAATTAAAGGCTATATAATATGCTCTCGCGTCAAAATCGTTGTTGTACTTTAATAATCGCGTTAATAACATTAATCAATATCTATATCAACGGCACAGTAAAAATAAAATTTAAATTCTACTAATTTAAACAGATGAAATGTCGAAGCAAGCGGTCTAGAAAATTGTAAAAAAAAATCGCCGCGAAAAAGTAACTGTCGAATATAAGTACGAGAAAATTATCCGGCATAGCCGATAATAAACTCGAATAAAAATTCACTACCTCGATCAGAAGTCAGTCGTTTGGAATTACCTTCGTTTGCTGATGCAACGCGCGGCCATCTATTCGGTGCAGCGAGTCGCAGTTACCTCACCTCTTCCTCCCGCACCGTTCTTCCCACCCGCGCGACCGCGCGTTAATGTATATTTATGTATTAAACAGGCATTATTTATACGACCGATGAATATGCATTGTTTGGTGGCAGTAGCGAGGTGTCGAGTGCAGACCCGTCGCTATCACTGCCTCATCAATCACATACAGTCTCACCGGGCTCACCCTGTGTGCCCCCACTTTCCCCCTTTTCGCCGTGCTCTATCCGCGGTCCCCTTTCTCCGCTCTCATCACCCCGCTCGCGGAGAGGTCCCGCCGTGTCATCCCTCAGAGCTCTCCGCGCATTCTCTCCCTCATCGTGTTATCCCACTCGCTCTCCTCTCCTCGCTCCTCTCCGCGGTCCACTCTTCCGCTGTTTCCCTCTCGCCAACTGGCCGCAATTGACATTAATTTACGTAATTTTTTCGGAGCGTCCACATGTCACCGCGTTATAGCGCACCCTCGACCAGGCGTGTCCGATGCTGGTGCGGAATGCCACCCCTCCCCGCTACGCGGGGATGCGGTTCGCCGGTGTAATGGGAGGAAGGGAAGCGAGAGGAAGGGGGCGAATGAGGACAAAAGAGGCAGAAGCGTCGAATCACCGAATGGTCATCCGTGGTCACCGCGCGGCGATATTCGAAACGTTAATCGAACGAATCAATCGGGAACGAGTTGGCCGCGAAACTGAGCGGGCGCGTGTGGCGTTTTTCGCGTCTCACGGGGGACGAGAATGTCCCGCGCGAGAGCGTCTCTTTACGGAAGCTCCTCGGAGAATTTGCTCATTCGCTCGTGACAGGTCGATATTACGAAGAGATGTAAAACTGGAAAATAAGAGACGGTTGGAAACTACGGAAACTTTTAAAGATTAGTGCGATATTCCCGTGCGCAGTAAATATTTTAGTGCAGAATACGTTCTCATATTCTTACTCTATTTTTATATTTTCTATAATTTTATGATCGTAGAATAGGGACTCGAATATTGTTTTTAGAAAATGTTATTATGAGTGCGTGTTTTGTGCCAAGTTTTATTATAAATATATTTTTAATACGGTTAGAATATTTTGTCAGTGTCATTTTATTTCCGTTTTTGTTCTTGTCATCTTAAATAAGAAGTCTACGAAACAGTCGGCGCGCGATATGCACTTCTCTATTTTTCACATCAAAGGGGCATGTAAATTGCCTGTGTATTTTATGGCGGCATGTCGGCCCCAAACATTACCGCTAAATCATGCTAGATATTATTACAGCAGGATTATACCTCCCACATCACATCGTGCACAGAAAAGATAATAGCAGGACGAGCAGTGGATTCTGAGGCTAATTTATAGAAATTAGGACAGTATTGTTGCGAAAATAATAGACTGATTAAATGGTCAGTCTTAAAACAATTATTTCATAAAACAGAATCAATATATAAAAACCAGTACAAAAAATTGGTTTTCGAAATTGTTTCCACATTTCTTTAATTATAAAATAAATAACGTGCTAGTAAAAATATTTAGATTTTAAATTTTTTGTCAGTGATAGGTGATCGCGCAGTGCCATTTGAAATCGAGAGCTGTACCGTTCGACAAAAGCTCACTGGCGATTGCCGCATGAGAATATTCGCTAAGGTCCGCTTTATTTTCGGTTATTTCCCTTCGTCGACCCGAATTAGGTTCCTCCATTCGACTTTTATCGCTCGCTCCTCCGGTAACCATCGTCTAATATCCTCACGCTCGAGTGCCTTACTCGATCCCGTAACGATCCTGCGAATTCCTCCGATGTCGATTCTCAAATTCCCGATGTTTCCGCGATGAAAGTTTGATTTTCGCCGCGAGCGTCCATTTGTTCACCGCGAAATCCCTTTTATGTCTCGCCATATAATTTTACGAATCTCCACTGAACACGCGGATCGATACACATGCGATATCGTCATATCTGGCGGATATCGATCCTCATAGTTATATTATCTTATATAATACAATCTACCTTGCATTTATCATTTCGATTTTTTTACCGAGTTGTAAATAACGTAATCCATTACCTTTATGAATTGAAAAGTTATCTAATTGTTTAAGTCAACTCTTCAAGAAAAATTAAATGCGAGAAAAAGGTAACTGTGTTTGGTATAATCCACACGCGCGGCACATTTACGAATTCCATCAGGCAAGAGATTCGGGGACATATAAAGAACATTGAACATATTGCGCGAGCATGAATTTGTATAATTCTAACAAAGGGACGGTTTAGTGAGGCAACTAGCCGTCCCGCTGAAATAAAAAGTATTTGACATCGCGGCGTTTGCAGCAGCGGACATTTACTTTGAAATACGCGGCCGCTTGCGGCGCATTCTTTTCTTTGTGCCGCGCAACATCGTAGCCGTGTTACAGCCCCTTTCCGCGGCGCAGTATTGTGCATCCGGGCTTTGCGAAAAAAAAAGAAAAAAGAAAGAAAAAAAATTATGATCAACTGTACGCAAACTCGGTCGAAAAGTGTGTCGTCCGCGTCCGATTAAACTGCGAATCGTGAAGAATTAACTCTGTTCGCACTCTCCGCGCGAATAGATTATGCTTTGAAAAATACCGAGAGCCCGGGGAAAAGTTTAAACCGGTTGCAACTTTTTCATTTGCAACTTTTGCACGCGACATCGGTCGCCGTCTGTTTGCCTCAGCCAGGTTTTGTTGCGCGAAACTTCCGTAAGATAGTTTATCGCGTAGCTACGCAATCGTGTGGTATCTAGACGCGGCATGCGCGAAATAATAACAATGGCGCATTCAGGAATTAAACATTGTTTTAACTTAATATAGAGTTTCATTATTAAGGAATAAATTAAGATATTAATAGGAGAGTTTCTAACAGTAGTTAGTAATTGTAACTAACTTGTGAACTAAATTGTAATTAACTGTCAAAAGTAAACGAAAGTAGACTAAAGTGAATTTCGACCAAAAATTTAATTTATGATTGTACAAATCTGCTGCAACAAATTGCAGCGAAAATGAGTCGAAGGAACACGAAGGAAATGTGCCCGGCAGTTTCGCGTATTTTTCGCAGCTACTTGAAAGTTCCGTGACGAGATGCACTTTCTCACGAGTCTAGCCACTTGCTTAATCCTTCCGCGGGGGTAAGGAGCACACTTTCGAGGAAAAAAGCCGTTTTACATCGGAAGTTTGCTTCTAGTACACTGATAAAGTAGTTGTTATGTCTTCGTTTTTATGTTTCCTTGAAGACACCAACGTAAAGATCCGCGCACAAAAGATTTTCAAGATTAACGCTGGTCCTTGTAAGAACCAGGATCCCCCATGTGCATTGCCGGGAAGGAAGGCTCGGCACTTGGACGTAATGTATGTGCCCGTCGACTCTCGCGACCTTTCGGCAGAAGGCGACCCGTGGTGGGTTTAACGTACGTGGGTAGAGAACGCGCAGGAGAATGGGCGGCGGAAGAAAGGGAAGACGGTTGATACGTACGAAACCCTGCATAGTAGTGCCGAGAAGGAAGCCCATCTCATACGCGTTCAAGGGACAAATTATTTCCCCATTTTATGGCCCACTAAAATATAAATCAAGTTCTAAATTAAATTCCTCACTCCGCACGCCTACGTGGCGAACTATAACGAGCATTTTATAACGCGCGCGTGTGTGCGTGCATCAGATCGGGGGTGCAAGAGGTGGAAGAGGAGGAAGCACACTCTCGCGAAAGGGTGTGTAGAACGGAATGGCGCGGGGCGGAGGACAGAATGGTGGCTGTATATCCCGTTCAAAGATGTACGTGAATCTACGTACAAGGCTGTCGAGCGATGCGCCATCGATGCGGCTTTTTTCATCTTCTTCGACGTCGCCGCGACTTTTTGCCAATTCCGCCCAAGAACGCCCAAGATGCCAGACGAAACGTCCTGCCGCCTGGAGGTTTGATTTAAAAAAATTACTGCGCGAGACAGAACGGGTTTGAAGGCTTTTCTTCTCCTCTGATCGAATCTCTACCGTGTCGAAAACACGTGCGGATTTACATAAACAATATGTTGAAAAGAAAATCGACACTTCGACTTTACAACGGAATAAAAATGAAGACAAAGATAACTTAAGCTGACTAGTATCTGTAATTCAAAATAAATGCGTATGCAGTTTTCGAAATATTCCATATAGTTACGCAATTTTAATTATTTGACAATAATATGACAGATGTCTTTTTGGTGTTTTTGAAAATTACATTCAAAGTCTGCTCGCGGCAGACCGTCTTACATTAATATTAAACTTGTATGGTTATAGGACGACGTGATAAGATCCCCCTTAAATTCACATTATATTGCTGTGCAGCGCGCAAAATCTGGCGATAATATAACCGCTTATGCATAGTTTCTCGACTCGGGCCGAAGTTCATCTAACTTTAACTTAATCTTAACTAACGTTACTCGGGCGACGGAGAGCCCCGACCGCCGCCGTTGGGACCGATCAGACGAGGACTCTGGAATTCGGGTTGCAATGGGGAAGACAAGGACGTGAAAAAACGGGACTTTCGCGGTAGTTGGGATCCAATACCCGCATAGTTCTGGACTAACTTTAATTCACCAGTATATTCTTATTCCACGTTGCGGATCGCGTGGCGCCCGCGTAGGACGATTGGATTGAGCGTGTTTCCGCATTCTAGTTTTATTACTCCCAGCACTATCGCCATCGTCTTTTAATTTACTTAAATTTAAATTAATTATTATTTTTTCTCGGCACTAGATATAATTAGGATCTGTTTTTAGCGACCGACAATATACATATTGTTAGTGAAATATGAAAATTACACAAAAAATACAACGAAAATTATATGAATTGTTAATAGTCATGATCTTGTATGTAAGAGATTTTCTTATTCCAGGCGCTATCGTATAATGTACACTTTTAGAAATATTCCCGATATAGAAAGTTGGGAAAATCGTGGGCGAGATATCTGATATCGAATGTTTGGCAAGAGCTGCAAGAAAAATATGCGAGTCAGGTACGCGATGTTATCCATTAAATTTCTATCCCCAAAGGGTTATTCACCGATGCATACCAAACAGTAAAAACAATATCGTTGAATCGCCAACAACGTTAAGCATGCAATGCAATTCCAATCGATATAAAAGCAGAACAAAAAATCAGTGTGGATTAGAGAACTTATTCTACGTAAAGCGGAATAAACTCGCACATGTTCGAAGATCAATCCTCGCCGTTTTTAGATTTGGATCAATCTTTAGAATCTCTACGGTTGAAAAATAAATTTAGAATTGGGTGAATAATGTAGATAAGTTTTTCCTCTTTATTCTATATAAATCTTTGATATTTTCAATCATTTTATTTTCAAAACTTTGCTCTTCTGTTGTTATATTAACGATTTCACTCATTACCGCTCGTTATTCGCGTTGCAAATTTGATGCGCCGTGAATCAGCTAGCGCGATTCACTATTATGCTTCCCTATAAGACAACGAATTAACTGACATCTCCGTAAGGAACCGGTCGTAGCGCGATTAGAAGACAAAACCAGTGTAATAGCCGTGCCACGGTGCCGCGAGACAACGAGAAATAAATAGAACGGGGCGACAGAGAGAAGGGTAGCGTTTATGCGCCGGAGTAACGGGAAGTAGAGAGAGAAATGAAGAAGGGAAAGAGAAGAGGAGGTAGACAAAGAAGACGGAGCGGAGAAAACGAGAAAGCAAAAGGTAGAGAGAGATAGGGATAGAGAAAGAGAAGGAGATGGGACTTGAGAAATTCTCTAAAGCTGGCAAAGTGCCGCCGCAGTGAATTCAGGGGTAGTCTTTAACTGTGTAGCGAAAGCAACGTCACCCTCTCTTGGGAGCTAACCCTCGTACCCCCACGTTTCCGCTGTTCTCGTTCTCGGTGTGCGACCTCTCCCAGATAATTAAACGAAATTCATTTACATAGCTCGAGTAATACGGGGCCGCACGGCGCGGCGCGGGTATACGACGACGTCGTGAAAAGAAGAGAAAGAGTAGTTTTACTCCGGAAAGAGGACGGAGATGTGCGAGAGCGAAACGAAAAAGGGAGACCGAAACGAGTTGAAAGCAGGGCAGAGATAAAAAGACGGAGAAAGGGAACAGGAGGAGAAAATCGGAGAGGGTTTACGGTGAAACACTCCACCTGTCCGTCTCTTTTCTCCGTCTTGTGTCTCGCCTCACTTTTCTTCCTTTCCTTGATAGAATTTCTACGAGCGCATCACCCACTTTTGATTTTCGCAAAAGACGTTTGTGTCACGAAAACTGTCGTTGTACATCAAACGGTCTTGTTACTATAATTTCCTTCGATCAACAACGCGCTTTATCCGCCCCTGAGCTCCTGCGAAAACTATGAAAATTTCATTTAAAAGAGAGAGAGAGAGAGAGAGAGAGAGAGAGAGAGAGAGAGAGAGAAAGAGAGAATCCGTGGGAAAACGAGCCGGCGCGCGGTGAAAATTAACGCGCAGTCCGCTCGAGGTAACACCGCGCCGATGAGATCCGGATTTTCGAGTCCCATCCAATATCGCGCGATAACTTTCGATGCTCAGTTTAATTAGTTAACTCTCGTGAGTAGCCGACGATTAATCGAGTTTGAGTTACCTTCGTTTATAGCCGGCGCATTAATTAATTGGACTTATTGAATTTCTGCAATTTTTCTGCGAATTAATATCGAATCGCGATAACGCACCATTTGCGAGAGCAAGCGTCGCGGGAGATACAATGGATATATTTGTATTTTATCGTTCTACGTTGTCGATCGGAGAGATTTTCCGCAAACTTAAAGCGTAGGCTGAATATTTTTATCGATTTTTGTGGAACGTTGTTTGTTTTAAAAAAATAGTGAAAAATATTTGAAGCTATCAAAACATAACAGCTGTTATTGGAGGAAAATTTATCGGTCAATATCGGTTGTGTATATACGACCACTTTTACGAAGTTTATTATTTTAAGATATATTTGTTTACACTAGTCATCAAACATCAGAAGTTATCTGTACTATCATTCTTTTGCATATATGTTGAATTTCACTGCCACCGTTAACTAACGATATATTACAAAAAACGAGACCTTTAGACATGAAAGCATAGTTTTTCAATTTCATTGACATGAATGATAGCCTAGAGTCGAAGCAAAATTAATTAAAAAATTTGTATGATCCATAATGGAGAAATGGAAAACAGGATTTTGCTTTTTGAACTAATTGGTTATTTATTTGATATAAACTAAACATCCGAATATATGAAGAATTTTTGTATATCTTTTTCTTAAATCAGTTAAAACACTCGCAAAGAGAGAGTGCATCTCAGAGAAATACATTAAAAAATATAATTATCAAAAAATATATAAATTTTAATAAGCTTTTCTTGAGTAATAAAATGATTTTCTCATTTTTTATTCAATTTATCTCAAAGTATCTATAATTTATATAAATTATATATAAATATCTTATCATTTGAGCTAATGCAGAAAAGAGACACTGCAATCAAAACCATTATCGACACAGGAGATTAACGTACAAAAGTCAAGAAAATGATGATCAAAAATAATCGCTTGGAATTATGTTGCTAAGAAAGCTTTGATTGAATCATGCCTTGATTCGAACATTCAAGTCACAGAAAATGAATCTCGGTGCGCTTAATGAGTATTATACTGATACGCAAAGAAAATTGGGCGAATTATATGCATTGTGAGAGATTACATATGAGATGGGTGCATGTCAAGGGGAAAACAAAATGAAAATAGGTTGAATAAGAGGACGCAGAACGTATTGTATGTCATGTAATTACGTGCTATGTCTCTAGAGTCCGGTAAACTTTGATCCCTTGTATGTGTATGTGTGTATATGTGTGCGTGTGCGTATGTGTTGGGCTCGGCCAATACCGTTCTTCCTGCACACTATTCATTCTCGGTTGCCTCGCCTAACGCCTAGCACATTGGCATTGGTCTGTTCTTTAATCAGTGCGTACTCGTGAAAAATTTTATCCAATTTTGCGATTTAAAGAGACCAAAGAATCCAAAAATCCAAAGACATGAAAAATTGTACGCAAGAACGTCGCTTTTGACTCAAAGATATGACGTTCTTATACACGGGTAAACAATTGCAGATTTAAAAATTAGTCTTTATTTGGTAATCTAAAGACTCTTTAAATTTTTTCTATGAATCTAAAGATAGATCTTTGTAGATATGAAAAGTTATACTTTCAAAAATAAAAACTTCTCAGACTTTAAAGTTTCCATGTCTCTTTAGAAATTTTGAAGCTTTAAAGATTTCAATCAATCCAGTCAATCTACATATAGACATAAATAAAATTTTTATTAGTTTAAAGATGAGAGAGAGATAAATTTAATAAGTTATAGCAGCAATTGACGCAAATATCCTAAATTCAGTCCATCTACTATTGATGGCGTCAATTTAAGCGACCGCTAAATATTGTATTCAATTCAGAATCAATGTTCGCTCAGCTCTTGTCACAGACATTCCGCTGGCTGCGAAAATCAATAAAGAAGCAAGACAGTATTCAAACAAGAATGACTAAGTTATTTTGACATATCATGTATTTTCTAACTCAGATATGATTAAATTCGATTAGAATTGTCACTCATGGAAAATGACAGTGAGTCAGAAATGCTAAATGAAACTCAAATATTTAAAATATTTCGCTATATAAACGTAATATAAATGACAAGTCAAATAGATATCAGATTCAGTTATGAGTTTTATAAGTATTTGACATATTGGCCATATTTTGAGTTGTGATTTAATATTTGCATCATTTATTTTTTCTATAAAATTATAATAGTTACCATGTTGAAACTTATAGCGCCGCGGTTAGAAGAAGAAGGATCTTTACTGAATTAAAAATTAACTGCTACGCAAATAAGCGTGGTATAATTTAATCCCTTGATTAATTTTAAATATACATTCCTTTAAGAGAATTTGGGCTAGCAGAATCGAGGAAAAAGGCGGTATTTAATGCCACATACCGCAAGGCACAATTTCGTCCGTAAAAGAATGAGAAGGAAATATTCCCCTTTCCGTTTATAAAAATCCAGCCGAATTGCCGGCGTGCCCGGCGCGAATATATACGCGTCGTCTTGTCGCTACAAATGAAATTCATGAAACCGACATACGGACCGTGCCGGTCGGCCACTCTGCCGGTCTCGCAATGCAAACATTCCGGCGTGCCAATAAAAGGGTGAACAGCGGGGAAAAGGGCGCGGTGCGCGAGGGAGGGAGGGGGAAGGGGAGGCGGACGCGATCCTCGGGCGTAAAGAGGAAAAATTCGAACACCTCGACGGGAAGCGGAGCGACGCCAGGTTAAAAAAAAAAGAGTGGGAGGCTTTATGAGCGGCAGGCATCTGCATGGCCTCTCCATTGTTATCTCTGAACAATAAAAGCCGACCGAAACGCGGGGATGCTGCCGCCGCGTCGTCGCGTCGCCATTGCCATACTGTCACCGCCGCCACTGTCGTTGTTGTTGTTGTTGCTGCTGCTGATATTGCTGCAGCGTTTAATCTTTATACTTTGAAATGCACCACACTTTGAGATGCACCGCCATCGCCGCCGGTCTCGGGATAATTGAATGTGCCCCCGTTTGACGACAACGCGACCATATGCCACTTCCGCGGCATAAGCGTAAACTGCGCCCTCCTCTCTCCTTCTTTTAAGAGAGAAGGTTCAGCAATAACTGGAACAGTCGAGTTAGAGAAGGTGATATTCTTGTCTCGGCCGACTTCGGGAGACGAAGACGCGGAACAAGAGGCAGGATGTTACAGCGAGACCGTAACGTGGCGCACTGGATACGGCTTCGACGAAGCCAGTTCCGTTTTCTGTTGACACGAACAAACGTTGAACGTTCGATATATCGGCGATTCGATGATTCGATCAAGTTTCTAGTTTTCCATTGTTTGCGCGTACCTTTGATTACTTAGGCAATTTAGCTGGAAAAGCGATACAACGGACTGAGGTCACGGGGAAAGGGGAGAATTCCCAGAATAATTGATTATTTAATTATCTGTTTAGTTATTTACTTTAGAGAAATGCATTGCGCGTCTGTTTCATGTGTATTTTATGACGAAGCTTTTTCGCATAAACTTTCGTACACGCACAATTAATGTTAATTAAAATTACTTTGAAGAGGTATAATTACATACATGTTTACGTAAAGAGAGTTTATAGAGGATGATCATGAAGTAATATAATATGTTATACATGCGCATTTTTTCTCATCAAAGAGATGCAACGTTCAATCGAAATCTGTTGTAAGCGCCGCGGTGTAACGTTTCGAAATCTTAAACCATCTGTCAGCTACGATATCTATAGCAGCAGCACTGCTCAAATTTGCGTCCGCTGCCGAAGAAGTGGCCAGTGATAACTGATGTGCGCGTCCTGCTCGGATTGTTGTGGACAGTGAGTGATGGGTTTCGATCCCATCCACCTTCCTCCTCCCCATCCCTTGCGTTTACTATGCACGGAAAAGCCGAAGTGGTCACATGAAACCCTCTGATCCGCGTCCGTTGCTATATCGCGGTGTTTTACGGCAGCGCACATCGCGTCGCGCCAGACATTTTAACGGAATGAATTCTGAGCATTTTTTTCCAAAATCAATGAAAAATCTCGCTATTGCTACGTTTTTACGGAACGCGTATTTCGCAAGTGACGCGATACTATTGTGTTGCACGGTTTTTCACAAAATTTGAGCCAGAAATTTATAGAATTAAATCGGATCCTTGCATGAATCTTGTCTTCGCTGACTTTACATACAAAATCTCCACCTCTCAATAATTTATGTGTCTCTCAATAATTATCTAAGTCTGAAAAATGTAGTCTTTTCTATTATAAAACTCAATTTTCAATATAACTTGGTATAAATATCTTACGTTGTTTGTCAAAGAATCTCATGAAATTGATATCACGCTCCGCGCGATACGGACACGGACCAGTCCGATATACGTTCCGCAGATGTCGATTGCCGCGAACAAATAGCAGAAGCAACGAACAAATTAGCATCAACCGCCCGAAGGAACGTCGAATCGACCGGCGGGCAACCGACACTCGCGCGCGTACGATCTGGCAGTTTGAGTTGTAGTGGACAGTGAGTGATTGGTAGCGATCCTCTTTCGATCTCCCAACAGCCGCGTGGAAAATGGGAAATGCGGTCGAAAGCGCTCGTCCCGCGGGTTACGTCCAACTGCTGCATAGACGTCCCGCGGTAACGTGTAAACTAAAGAGAGTAGAAGCGGCCACCGAGGACGGGAAAAACGTCTTGGAGGACGGAGACGAGGTCTTGAGGAATTAGGAAGAAAAGGACACGCGAACGGTAAGGCGGAGGTAGGGAAAGGAAGACGGTAAGGGCGAAGCCATTTGCCGAGATGAGCGGAAGAAACGCTGCAACAGCCGGGAAAAGGTGAAGCGGTAACGTCGGGACGCGCGCGGACGGACCACCTCGACGGAAAAGAAACAAAGGAAGCGGAGGGCGCGGACGTGATGAGTTTAAGGAAAGTTACGAGAAAGGGGCAGACGCGCGGGAAGGCAATAAGGGAATACCGCCGAAAGAAACAACAACGAAAAGGCGGCCGAGAAAGTAATAGGAAGATAGAAATGCCGAATGCGGAGGCTCTTTCTCTCTCACCCTCCCTTCCTCCCCTTCGCCGGCATATTTCGCGCGGTTACGAGATATTTCCCGTTTTCATAAAGCGGATTGGCTTTCGCGAATTGTTTCACCCGAACGATGAATATTAGGAAAAACCGCGAAACGAGGTTGTTCGACTCTTACTAAAATCTATTATGTTATGATAACACATTGATGATTGCGAATTGGATTTTGTATGATAGGTACTGTGATAGCTATTAAATTTTCAATATTATTATTCACATATAAATCTTATACAAATGTATAATATTTCTGTTATTTCTGAATTTAATTATATTCTAATAGATTATATATATCTATATTTTTTTAATTTATTCAATTATATTATATATATAGGATTACGCGCATTATGAATAATTAATTATTATATCCACTCGTCAATATTATTGTTTTTTTTTTTTGTTTAATTTTCTTCACTCTGAATAAATTTAAAAACGTTCAGAATCTCATTTCATCAGATACGTGATTTTCTTTAATCGCTAAGGATAAATGGCAATTTTACCCTCGAAAACACAATTAAATTTTGAAATATTATACAAAATTAGTTTGTTTATAAAACGTAATAATCTTAATTCTTCTCCATTGATGAAGAATATTAAAAATATAGAAAAAATGTTAGTATCTTCATTTTTATAGGTTTATGTTGTTCAAATCAATAAGTTTCAGGTGCATCTATATATACACGATATATTTTGCGTACTTACGCAGTCTTCTCTGTTCGATCACTCCATTTTTTTTCAAGCGGTTCGACAAATTGGTAGACAAGTGGCTCGAGTCGTAACGGACAGTGAGTGATTGTTAACGATCCGGTTCAGACAACCCTTTGTTTACTATACGAGAAACCAGTCGTGCGAGCGCAATGAGATACCCTCGCACATTCATTGTGCATGTCTCAAAGTTTTTAGAGGATTAAACGTCTCCGTCAAATCGGCCCAGTTTCTATTGGTATTTTGTTGGCAAAATTATATTCATATATCAATATAAAAATAGTAAAAATATTAATACGGAAAATCTGGAGTGTATATCTAATTCATACAATAATTTTTATGAAAAAGTATATACCTAAACTTGTTACAGGAAATTTTACTTCTGAAAAGTTTTTAAATTTTCACAACGTTTTCTTCGCGATCGTTAATTTGTCGTAAACAGGAGATATCTTTTACATATCCCAGCCGCCATCTTCGGCGTTAGAGATCGTGTTGAAAGGGGAGCAGTCATTATCATGACGTCGTAATTAAAGACAAAGACAGACTTTAACGCCGAAGTAAGGTAGAGAAGCAGGGAGATATTTATGACTTGGAAAGAGATAGTGCGGTGAGGTGTGAGTATAAACGTGTATAGGATGGGCTGGAGCAATCTCCCCTCATCCTCGATCTCGCCGAGACTGAGGGATTCATTAAGGTTAGATGGAGGTGTTAATATAGTGAACATTGCCGTTGGGAGTCCCGTGCGCCACTTTGCCTCTCGTAAGACAGGGATACGAGGAAAACCGGGAAACGATGGAGACGAAGGGGAGACGCACGGCGCGGCGGATGGCGAGGGTGAGGGTGAGGGTGAGAATTTTGCGAGGAAAGCGGGAGCGCGAAAGCGTAAACGTGAAACTGTCGACGGGATGGGACAATCGCGGGGCTCAAGCGAACCCGTGAAGCTAAATTACGCGGGTCCCGCCGCCAGGACGAAACTATTAGCTAGGATTTAGATTCGCGCGCGACTCGACGACGGCGTCGCTGTCTTGGCCGCGTATTTTGACGCCGCCGCCTATCGTCCCGGCAATTGCCGGGGATGGAGAGAACGACGGTGAGATGTAGAAAGAGAAAGAGAGAGAGAGACTCCGAAATGAATGCTGACTCTCTATATATCAAAGTTAAATATGCATAATCTACATCTAGAATATTTACACTGTCATTTCATGTTCAGGATAAAGAAAGTATATTGAGTTGGTAAAAAGAAAATAAGACAATTTTGATACAAATAAAATGAAAGAATTGATTATTGTCTTATATTAAAAATATCAAACTTTATACAGTTTTATCAGCTTTAAAAATTTTCATAGACAATACAAAAACCTAATTGAATTTACTTATTTTCCCAAAAGAAAATGAAAAAACTGTAACCGCTCTTTCATCAACAGCCTATACTTTACATGGTGTACAATTTGAAAATTTGTGTTTTTGAATCATTGGTATAATTCTGAATTGAGTGCTTCCGCCGAAGTAATTGGCAATGTATTTCACAAACGAAAATGCAAACGCAAAATGCGAAATGGAACAATCATTTTGAAAGCTTCAAACCCGCGATTGTATATTGGTACGTAACTGGGTCGACAAGTTTAGAAAACATTATATACTCTGCGTCTATAAAATTTCCGCGTCATCGTGCGACTCTCTTATCACTCAATTTATCTGTTCCTCGCGTGAAAATTAACAATCAAGCATTTGAATGCTTTCGACGAAGGAGCGTTATTTGCTCCTATCTCCCGTAATCTCCCGTAAGTAGTGTAATCCTTTGAAGTGCTATGAATATGCAGGGGTGAGAACCTACATGGTTTCCTATAGCGTGCCATATATAAGTTAATTTCCACATCTACTTGATTAAACTGCATACGGTGACAAGAATTCATGTCTGCTTTCACTAAGCATTACCTCGTCTGACTTATGTTCGTTTATTTCTATTTCCAGGAGAAATCAATCAATAAATGAAAGCAGTTATTAATCTACATTGACAAAATTTACATCGAACTATATTTTTCCTCTATCGGTATTATTACTTTTCCTAATTTAATAATTCTTTATCGATCTTATCGATTTGATATCTCAGCTGCGAGGAATTATTATTTCAATAAAAAAATTCTCGTTTTTTTTCCCCAGAAAAACTCGATACTCAATGCAACCACGAAAGGCGTTGTCGAATTCCGGCGATTCGTTTGCCGCGATGGGGCTAGGTTTGCGTCGATTCTTTTTAGACCACATTAGTTACCGGCGCGATTCCACTCATGAGGCTACTGAACGAGCCGGCCCGTTAATAGCGCGCGATCAAAGAATATTGAACGTCGATTCGTCGAGAGCGGCTCGCCGGGAGTGCTCTGGTAATTTCACGTTAGTTAGACGTAAACGAGCCGTTTCTCTCATTTCTCTGATCCAATCTTGCGATTATTCGATCCGCGAACGGCAGTTGCTCGTGAAAGAACAAGAGGGATATTCAGCTGTTCATATGCCCGCAGAGTTTTTGATCGAGTTCGTTAACGTCAGATATATCGATACTTAAACGACGAGTATATTTTCACAAAATACTGAATTTTTTCAATTGAGCTTGCAATATTAAGATAAAGGATTATATGAGAGTTTTATATACAGGCGAAATAAATTTTAAATATAAATATATATTAAAAAGGTAAGATAAATTTGTATCGCCTTTCTCTCATCCTTTTCTAAAAAGGAGATGTGAAGTTTATTGTTGCCGCTTTTCCGCGATGCCGATTGGTTTCCTTGCTGCGCTTACTTCATTTGCAGCTGTCATTGTATATTTTGACAGTTGTGTATATAATAGGGTTAATAGTGAAATGTTATAAAGATAAATAGCGCGCGCGTAGCGCGCGTCTGTAGTGTCTAGTTCTTATAAAAATTCACAAGCAGACTTACAATTTATAGCTGTAACTTAATTAATTTCTAATTACATTCGTTATATACAATCACTTTTCTCAATATTTCTTTTGATAATTGCGCAAAAAATAATTGGACGTAATTATACGAGAAGAAGGAATCGGCACGTAATGTATTTTTGCTACCGTCAACTGTGCATCTCGTCAAAGACCAACTCAAGATCAACATCGTTCTCGAAGTCACGTGAACAGTCCCGTAATCAGCGGAGGACCTCGTCTCACGTCCGACGTCAATGTTTGTGAACATCAGACAAAGTCTTAACTGCGAGCAATTTCATCGAAATAGTTGGACGATCCTAATTCTGTCAGATCAATTTAGAAGCGGATCCCTAACTCGCACGAAGAGCAAGACATGATAACTCGATTACCGATATCCCTCATCTTACCCACTGCCTAAAAACTTGATACGTGAGTTTAAATTACACTGATAACATTATACTAACGATGCGCTGGTTTACATTTATCTGGGTAAAACATCCTTGTATAAAGAAGCAAAGCAAGTTCGGGGTTAGTGAGGTGATGGGATTCTTCGCGTTACAATTTTAAAGTGACGCTCGGACTTTCCCGGCTTTATCCCGGGACCACGAGGTCACGAGACGCAACGGCAAAATCCTGAAGAAAAACAACCCTCTCTCCAGCCTGAAACCGCACTCAAAAATCTCCCAAATCCTTAAGTCCTCCTAAGGAAACATCCGTGGCTTAGCGAGGATCTACCGTCAACCTCGTTTACGCGACAAATTCTACGTCGAGAAAATGAGAAAAGAGAGAGAAAGAGACAGAGAGAAAGATGCTACTCAATCAAAATACTCTAAAAAAAATGAAAACTTGCCCTTGCAAATCGCGAAGAAATATTTTTTATAACATGATTACCTACATTGATAAATTAACGGGAAATTCTGAGTATGTTTTAAAATATCGACAATATTTGTATTACTATATTTGCGCTACTGCATGACAAAATGATGATATGTGTAATAGATTCAAAACATTTTATTTAAAAAATTCAATTTGTGTTAATCCATTTTTTTAGAACACAAGAAAATCGGATTATGAAAATGACATTGGATAAAAGATTTAGCTTTTAGAATATGCACATTAAATATACGTAAATAAAAACATTTTAAAAATTGCCAACATTTCCATTTTTACTTCATTATATTAATAATTAAAGTGACAAAGAAAAGGGGAGTAACAATATATATAAATTAGACTGCTATGTCAAAATTAATTTTACACGAATTATTCTCGTTGGCTATCGGAGACGTATTGGTATTAAGAATTTCGTAAGAACCGTCAAGTTTATCAGGTTTTAAAAAATGAATTATACGCGGCGCGCGATGGACGAGCGATGGATCAAGGAAGGAAGAAAAGTCGCCGAAAACGGATTACGTGTGACAAACACAGGGATAAGTCTTTAGACACGGAGCTAGGTATAAGGGCGTCGTGTGTCACCGACATGCAACAAGTTGCCTCCAACGGAGTCACCCCCCTCGTGTCTCACCGCCCCGCGAATGGCGAGCCACCCCGCATTAAATCATTTTTAAACGTCCTCACGATCGCCGTCCGACTTTTATTCGGGCCGATACAAACCGAAGTCTGACGCGCGCGCGATAAATTTCTTCCTCGTCGGATTTCTTTCCCGAGAAATAGGATCCAACTATCAATTCCGGCCGCGTATATTGTTTCTCGTTGTTGGAATATTAATGTCAAATCTATTAGGTACAATGACTCTGAAAATTTATAAGAAAAATGTGCCTGGATGTATGTTTCTGTCAATGACGTCGGAATCAGTATGTATCATGTTACATATTATAATTGTATATACCACAATTAAAATAAACTGTGTCTTCTTGATTATTTAGCGAGTCAAACTATTTTTGGGAACGTAAAAAAATGAATAAAAGCGGTAATTCGCATAGTCTGCCTTCAATTCCAACATTCAACAGTAATTTATTTAAATTACTTTACAGTCATCAGGAATTTTTCTGAGACTTTGTAATCTTATTAAAAAATGACAATATACTAAAAATTAAAAAAAGTAATTGTATAGCAGGTAGAATTAAAGAAAATTACAAAAATATCAGAATTCGTCTGTCTCGTCTGCGTTGAGAGGAAACTTGTGGTATCAAATTCGGATATACTTGGAGGAAGGAGCTCTTTGGAAGTTTATCGCGTATCAGTAACATAGACAAAAGTATGCAGAGAATTCCGACGGGTCAGGTCGGCCCGGTCGTTAGGGCTGGCCTTCCCAGTTCACCCTGAGCATGTATCAAACTGAACGGCTCCGCATTTAATAACGGTCGGAGCTCGCTGTCAGGTCGGAACCGCTGTTTAGAGCAACCGTTCGATTGATTGATTGATTGATCGATTGCTTGGAGCGGTAACCGACCTACTGTTACACACAAATACACGGGCACTCTCACCTGTGCTCTACGCGTCGTTTAACTCCGTGTTATGCGTAAATTGTAGTACTATACTTTAGAACAAATGCGGCAGGCTCTAATGCAATTTGAAATTAAAATTTCCATTGTATTAAAAAATCTCTTATTCTTTATATTTATGTAGAAAGATATTCAAATGTTCCTTTCTCAGATGTTTTTTGCTGTCTCTGATAAATCTTTCATTATGTAATAGAATAAATAAAAGCTTTTATAAACATAGAAGATAAATTATATTTAAATTGTATAAGATAAATTAAAACAACTTTTCGATTATTACGGATTCTTATTAATTATCCATTAAGTTTTCTTATTGATTAAATTTTATAAAAGTTTATACTTGAGAAAAGTATTTTTGTCTTCGTGAACTGTCTACAGAACTGTTTTACTAGATATTTACTTAAAAAGTAAACGAAAACAGATAATAAATAAAAGATTTTATGTGCGCGACAATTATTTTTGGAAAAGTTAATTATTTTGGTCGCTGTTATAATTTAGATTATATATTTGTGTTACAGGTAAGTGTGGTTACACCAATTTTGCTGCTGCGTATCGTATCGGTGAGTGCAAAATTATTTTAATTTGAAGAAATAGATCTGTGAAAAAAATTGTATCAGATGTAGATAAGATATGTTTATGGATATTTATATCAAATTAAGGGATATTATATAAATGTACATTTCTCTCATAGATCTATTGCTTTAAAAAACGGATGGGTTAATACAGATTAATGATATATTTAATCCTGAAAATGTGTATTTAATCATACGTTGATTTATTATATGCACACAAGAATGTGTGAATGTGCATACATTTATATGCACAGAGATCATAGAATATAGCTCAGTATTTGACGCAATATTTAATACATGTTAATATTACGATATACGCATCAAAATACTATTACGCGATAGTCGCTAGAAATTTATATAAGATAAGAAATAAATCGCCGAGAATAAATCAGAAGAATTATAGGAAATATTTTACAATTTTAGAGTAAGCTCGGTAAAAAGCGATCGCGTAAAAGAGTCTCGCTCCGCGCGTACTTGACGCGAGACACTACCGTGTCTTTTGATAACAATAGAATAATTTTCAAAGAAAAAAATTTTAATTTAATAACCTTTAAATTTAGTAAACCTTTAGTAAACCTTTAAATTTAGTAACAGTTTTTGCACTTCAATTTAATTTAGTAACCTATAAATTTAGTAAACCTTTAATAAACTTTTAAATTTAGTAACAGTTTTTGTACTTTTTGTCAAACACTCTAATCCAAAAAATTTTCAAAAATTGAAACTTAAATAATTGAAAATATCATGAAAATGTCGCATATCCATAATATTATTGGCGCGTAACACATAGTTAGAGAAATTATATTCAATTTACTCATAAATTCACACAAACAAACGATATATATATTTGTTGTGTAAAATATCTCACGATATATTGTATATCCCTTACATGTATATCGATCTGTCTATTGTTTATTTTTATAGTTTAAGTATTATTGATTTTAGTGGCTCTCTAATTTTGTTTGTTTACTTTATACATATAAGTATTTCATACTATAATAACCATACTATAATAACCATTCTCGGCAATATTGATAAATTATTCAAAATTTTAATACGTAATGCAAATCAATAATCAAATTATCAATGGATATAGAATATAGATGGATATAGGCTATAGATATAGGCTATAAATATAGGTTATAAGATTAAGATAAAATGATAACATTATACATATGATAACATTATATATATGTATATATATTATATATAAGCATATTTTTATAAATAACCATTAGCACATTTTACTTTTATTAAATAAATTAGTTGGAATACGCTATATGTAGAATATTCTTTGCCTCTCTCTTTTATTTATATTTGTAACATTTGCATATTAAAAAACTCTGGAAATTATTTTTCCCTCTTGCGTATATAATTTTATATATTATTTAATCCAGGAAGAAATAAGTCGTAATAAACATTAGATTCTGTTGAAGAAATATTTGGAAAAAGGAAGAAAGGAAAAATTAAGTAATATGTCTAAATTATTGCCAATCTTTTCTTGTCACGTGTTTTATAGAGACCAATTTATTTTTATCATATAAAAATAAATAAATATCTTGTTCTCTGATCCTCATTTACGAAATATGAGCATTGTGAGGAAGAACTGAAATAAAAGTTTTATATTCTAAAAATATTAATACACTAATTATTGTTACATTATTTATTCTTGATAGTCTCTTAACTTTCTACTACTTACAATTAAAGCGATAAGCAACAATAGAATAATTTTCGAAGAAAAGAAATTTTAATTTAGTAACCTTTAAATTTAGTAACAATTTTTGCATTTTAATTTTAATTTACCAACCTTTAAATTTAGTAAACCTTTAGTAAACATTTAAATTTAGTAACCGTTTTTGCATTTTTTGTCAAACTTGTAAATTGTCAAAATGTAGCATATCAATAATATTATTTCTTTAACGACTTCTCTCTGTATAGAATTCATTATAATGAATTAAATTTTCGGCTCTTATCGAGCTTAAGATAAATAGCAGATTTTGAGAGATAATACCTACATTTATATTTGTGTAATCGTACAAGTTTGCTCTCATACAGCTCTAACCAGAGCTTGCTGCGATTTTGTCGTTAATACTAGCTCGGCTTAAGTCTTG
The DNA here is from genome assembly GCF_003070985.1 of Temnothorax curvispinosus. Lineage (NCBI taxonomy): Eukaryota > Metazoa > Arthropoda > Insecta > Hymenoptera > Formicidae > Temnothorax > Temnothorax curvispinosus. Next base: position 356,786 of record NW_020210520.1, on the reverse strand, counting down.
CGAACGCGGATTCTCGCGGAGAAACAACGCGCGCGGAAATCTTAAATCCCTCGGCGACGCATTCGAGTGCGGCGAGACGAAAGCAAAAACGCAACGCAACGCAACGCAAGCGAGCGGAGGGAAACAGATAGAAAAACGGGCGCGGACAGGGAGTGGACAGGGGCGCGAGATTGGGAATGTCGGTTGCGGGACGGGGTTGCTGCGGCGAGTGGCGGAGGCACATGGAGGGTTAATGCATCAACATCAAAGTGGCTTGCCGGTACAATTATTGCACTCAACGCACTGCCCACTACCGCCTGGCGTGCGGTGGTGCACACTCTCACACGGATCACGGAGATAAAATGCATACATGCGCGCTATAGTGAAGCCATGAGAGTATGCATCCTGCAGCCCTGCAGCGAGAGACAGAGAGAGAAAGAGAGGGATGAAAAGAGAGAGAGAGAAAGAAAACCGTATATTACATTCTTCCGCATTTAACTGGGCAGACATTAATTTGAAAAAGTAGGCGGCTGCCGCGCCTTGCACCGCGGTTTAGAATCTCATATCCTCGAATGCGCGGCATGCGGACTTTACGCGAACGTTCAGCCGCAACTTATGCGCTTTTGACGAACGTGCATATAATAAATCAACGTATTCTGTCGAAGAACTGCCTCGCAGAATTTTCAATTAGCATTATTAATATCGCAAATTACTTCAAGCAATAATCGCTTCGTATATTCAATGCAATAAATCGGAAGAGTTATAGAAAATATTTTATAATTTTAGAGTAAGTTCGGTAAAAAGCGATAAGCAACAATAGAATAATTTTCGAAGAAAAAAAATTTTAATTTAGTAACCTTTAAATTTAGTAGCAGTTTTTGCACTTTTTGTCGAAGACTAGTCCAAGATTTTAAAAATTGAAACTTGAATAATTAAAAATATCATGAAAATTTTTAATTCGTATTTAAAAAATTCATTAATTTTTTTTATCTCTTAAAAAATTTTCTCTCTTAATTTTAGTATTTAGCATTTAATATTAATAGTATTTAATCAAAGTATTTAATCATTTAAATAATCATAATTTAGTATTTAATCAACGATATCAGCGACTAAGACACGAAATTACTTGGACAAAAGCTATTGTATTCTGCAATAATTTCTACAAAAGTGAGATAAAATCTCTCGAGCTCATATCTTTCGCTCGATAAACGATTATACTCACACAATACAGAAAGACTTTAAACCCCGCGTCAGCGAGAGAGCTTTCCATCGTGACGCGCCTCATATTTTATTAATCAACCGCATCTCTTGCACGGGGACAACGTAGTGGGGTGCATTTCGTGCGGGCTCCTACAATGCAGGGTTAATATCTGCAGGAAGACGTAATCCGGCGCTCCGCGCCGCGCGCGCCCTTCGTACGGGGAAGGAGGAGGAGGAGGAGGAAAAGCGCCTAGGCTTTGATCGCTTCCGTAGATCTCGCGACGTTATGAACTGCTAACGTGTTTACACGGGGGATTGCACGCGTGCTCAATTTCACGAGCACGTCGCTGATTTATCGCTCGTAAGGACGCCCGCACGCGTCGCCGGCGTAACCCCGTAGCCCAGTTGCAGGTTGCAGGTTGCAGCGCGCCCGTTGTATGCACGTGTGTGCACCGCGGATTACATCGAGTATCGTCTCCCTTTCCATCCCCTTCCGCTTCCATTATGCACCGCATTAAGCGCACCACGTGGATCCCGGCTCGCGATACCATTTCCAAATTATTCACGTAACTTCGTGCAAGAAAAAAGATCTCGCGAATTCATTTTATGAAAAATAATAAAAAAAGAAAGAAAGAAAAAGAAAAAAACAGTCGGTCCATCTTTTTTATACAACGTCTTTTTAACTTGCGTTAAAATTTACCATCGGTATAATTTTACGGATTCACACTTTTACAAAGTTCCCGAACGCAACTTCTTCATTTGTATGAAAACGTAAGGAAATATGTATAGCTTCTAAAATATTTCGCGTTTTCCATTTATTATCACAAATAAAAATTTCTTGTGTGTGTGTGTGTGTGTGTGTGTGTGTGTGTGTATGTCTTTCGAAGAAATATTTTATTTTAGATAATATCAGTTTTTAAATTGGACTGAATTATTGGAAAAAAAATAAATTGCCATCTATGTATGTGACACGTATATGTTCTCTCTGTCTCTTTTTCTCTTCTCTATCTTTCTTTCTCAGTAAATAAGATTGCAATTTTATATTCGCGATTCAGCGGCATCCCGTAAGCGGGATAAATATAAAAAATTTCGTGCCGTAATCGGCACAGAAATATACGTACACAATATCCTTAAAAATAACCGATATTACTTTAGGAATCCCAAAAAAGGAAAAAACCTCCAGGTGCCCAATTTGTACACCCGAATAAAGTTTCTGAACGTAGCTCTTGCAAATATGCTCGGACATGACTCGGACTGTAGACATGAGGGGCGACAAATTCGAACTCGCACGCGGGCGCTTGAACGCCAAGCGGCCGCCGCGGCTTGGCAGTCGTGGCACTGATAAAAGCGAAATGTTATACAAGCGCAGAATGATGTTACGGAATATATACCGCGTGACTGTCGCGGAAATAAAAGCTTAGCTTCGCAAATAACAAATAACGACAAATGATAAATTACCTTTTAGCTGCCTCACCGTCACCCGATACCTCCCTGGGCTGCCTCCTCCTGCTCTCTCGTTTTCCTCCTCGTTACCGTTTCTTCATGGCACTGGCACACTCACTCGCGAAAACACGGTTAATTAACGGTTAAAATTACGATCGCGCGCGCATTAATTTATCAGAATACAATAATCACGCGGCACTAGAATACGACTGACGAGAAAATTAACGGTTAATTAATTGAAATGCGACGGATCCGTTTGATTCGAAAATATACGAAGTGCGGTATATACGCGATGCATTTTAAACGCATAAATCCCTCAAGAAAAAAAATATACAAATCATTAATAATTCTTTCTTTAAATAAATAAATCATAATTCGCGTGAAATATACCATCCACTTCAATAGATGACTGTCGCCGCGATACGCTCATAAATGTCACGGGACTTAAAATTAATCGACCCGAGCCGACTAATTAGCGGGAAACGACCGCATTTCAAAAGATAATGCGACGACGACGACGACGGGCCGCTATGGCGCTGCTTGTCGGCTCGAGTCTCGTCTCGGGCGTCTCTGCGAATGATAACGCGTTATACCTTGCGAATAGAACAGCGCATAGGGCGATAACAAATACCGAGGCCGCGTGCCAGCCGGTTTCCTACTCCGCCACGAAATACTTAATACATTATAAAATAAAAATCATAAGAGAATTTAATCGTTCGCGAGTTAACGTTCGTTATTAGTACAGAACAAGTTTAGTACTTGCCGCCGCGCCGGCGCCGTCGCGTTTCGGAAGAGATAATCAGATAATACACGCAGAGCGGCTCACGCGTCTTATCTACCTGCCCGCTCGAGGCCCACCACGAGAAAGACAATACGCGGCCTAAAATTAAGGATTGGGGCGGAAGAGGGGGGGGGGAGAGTACGCACCGCGCCGAACGTCTCGGAGCGCGGCCCTTCCGAGAAAACACTCGATGCGATACAAACTCACCTGCGCGTGAAACGGAAATTTTCGAAAAATTCACTGTACGCGATGACGATAGATACGATACTTCGACGCGAGATTCACCCTCGGCGAGCAGGGAGACGCGGATTCGCCCCGATTAACTTGCGTTAAATAAGACTTAAAACTTCTTGAATCCGCGACAAATTAATCAATTAATTCGCCGCCACTCGCGAACGTCGAGAGACACGTCGGTCGTACGGGAAAGTGGAAAAAAAGCGTACATATTTATTGTCTCAAGACGAATTTGTCCCGGGCCTGTCGAGAGAACAATCTTCGCGACTCCCAAATTCACTCGCGTGCGAAACGGCAATTTTTCGGAAAGAGAGACGCGGGTTCGCCGATTCGCTTGCGTTAAATGAAACTAAAACTCGTTAAATCCGTTGTATTCTGACAAATCAATTAATTCGACGCAATCTGCGAACGAGAGACGCGATATGGATTTACATACGCGATGAGACGGTCGACCGTCACTCAATTCCGGCACTCCCGACGCTCGTTCGCGGACAAAATTCGCCATCTTCCTTCTTCTTTAATCAAAATGGTTCCTGCCTCTTTTCGAGGCGCAATATGACCAGAAGATTCTCACGAGCGACCGTCACTCAAGTCCGACACACTTTCGACAAGCGGTTCGTCTTGGCCGTTTTTGGAGCAGCACTGCTTGAAGGCCATTACATAGGAAGAAAAAGAAGTCCGACGCACTCCCGGCAGTCCCGACACTCATTCGCGGGCAAGATTCGCGATACTTGCGTTAAAACTTGTTAAATCCACTGTATCCTGTGGCGCGACAAATCAATTAAAACATCGAGAGACGCGGTATGGATTTAGGTACTTAAGTACGCGACGAGACGATCGACTGTCACTCAATTCCGGCACTCCCGACTCTCGACACTCGTTCGCGGGCAAGATTCGCGATCACCTCTTTTCGGCATGCCGGGCATGCCACAAGATTCACGATCGACGGACTACAGAACGTTAGAGAACGCGAGACGCGCAGAACGAGCTAACACAGTTCCGAATACGCACTTAAACTGTCTACTCTACTGTCCACGACGACCGCGACTAGGGCAATAGGAAAAATTTGAAAAGAGTGGGGGAGTGGGGGAAGCGTACGCCGCGTCGAGCGTCTGATCGCGAGGCGCTGGGTTCGGGGTGCGGGGCGCAGGGCGCAGGGCGCAGGGCGCGGGGCGCAGAACGCGAGTCTTCCAGGAAAGTCGGAGCAAGCTGGAGCAAGCCGGAACCCAAAAAACGTAAACAATCTCGGCGACGTAAACGGTAAGGGAGCGACGGCCGACGGCTCGCAAGCGACGTTTTTTAAGTCCCTACGAAATAATAAGTAAGTAAGTGGAAACTGTTTCGACGCAGCGACGAGTGCGATGAGCAGGAATGCAAAACGCGCGACTCGCGGTTAATTTCAGCGCGCCGATATGCCGCTCTCGCGCGGTTTTTGTAACGTGAAATTGATGATACACGATACACGGTAGATTAATTTATCATTACTCTTTCAACATTTTTCTCTTCCACGTGAAATAAAACTATAGGATTTTAATAAATCAAGAAAGTGGAATTATGTAAATTGCCGTGAAAATTGCGATGAGCAGGAACGCGAAACGTGGTGATTCGCGGTTAATTTCAGCGCGCCGATATGCCACTCTCGCGCGGTTTTTGTAACGCAAAATTAATGATACCCATAAGATGAATAGATTAATTTATCATTACTCTTTCAAAATTTTTCTGTTCCACGTGAAATAAAACTGTATGATTTTAGTAAATAAAGAAAATGAAATTTTATATATATATAAATTGTCACGAAAATTGCGATGACTCATATTTTTATTTAACTTAAATTGATATCATCTGAGCTGTGAAAATCAATAACAGATGACGGATTGGTACGCGTGTAAATGCAATCCATTTTGAATATGCAATTTCTGGTGTGATGTGATATTGGCCTACTTCAAATACAGAACTTATAACTGGAAAATTATTTCCACATAGAAATTTATTATTTTATTTAACATCCTATCAAAGATTAATGTTACACTTTTGTGGAACGTTCATTATATTATCAAAAATCATATCTCAAATTCACCACGGCGTGAAAATTACCAATAAAATTTAATCCATTATAAATTGACTTTATTTCTCCCAAATTACTCAATTTTTATATTTAGTTATATATATATTTTTTTACTTCTACATATATCATTTATTTACGATTAAACAAAAAATATCGTTCCTCCCCGCGAAATGCGATTCGATTAAACCGCGAGATTTAAGCCCGCGAGCCATAACGAACAACAAACGTGGCAAATCGCGAAAGGCTTGTCGGTTATATTCGTGGATTTCAACTCATTTTTATCAGCTGCGTTACGATCTCCTGCACCACTCGCCTTTCGCCCCTTTTCCCTTTCATTTTTTACGCGATATTCCTGTCGATTGCCGGAATTCGTCGGGACGTCAGGAGGGCCGAGCCTTCGGTGCCATTCTCGAAAAGTAATTGCGCCGGGAAATGTTAAAGCGTGAAAATTGCATGTTCTACCACCACCCCTCGCCACCCTTCCCCTATCCGACTGCGTTTCACGGGGTGCGTGTTTGCCGCCTCGCGCGAAACGCGAAACGCGAAACGTAACGTTTGCACGCGTATCCCGCATCGGACACGCGTGCTAAAACTGCCGAGCGTGACGCGGCTGCGGGATGAGCATGGTCGAGCGCACAGAAGTATGGACCGCGCGGCGGGATATGCGGTGTAGCCGCACGAGGAGATAAAAGCGGATAACGTATATATTCAGAGGGATCACCGCGCGACGGCGGATACCGGCGCCGATGAATAATACCGGATGTATTCCTCGCTATATCGTCGCCGTTTTCGATGCAACGGTGAATCGCCGTTGTGTGACGATCGAGAGGGAAAAAGAGAGCCTAACGTGAAATGCCATCTAACTTTATAGCGCGCGAATAAATTTTTCTATACTATACAGAATCTCCTGTTATTGTTGAGGAAGATAATAGACTTTAGAGCGATCTTTTCACCGCATCTTTTAATTTCAATTTGATCATTTTTATTCTCAACGATAAAAAGGAGTTACTTTTCTTTGAGATTCTATAGTTTTCAATTGTCCAAATGTGATCTTTTAATTGATTCATTGATGTAATATTGATTCTTTGTAAATATATCTCTTATTATAAAAATCTGAAAAGAACGTAACGTGTAATAAATTTTGTGATATAAGAATCATCGTGCCTATATGATAATTTTGAATGTTCGGCGAGATGCGCGATGGTAGGGTTGTTCAAGTTTCTCGATTTGCAACTGACAATCCCGCAAGTCCTCGACGTAGAGGAACATTGAGAGATGCTGGCCGCGTTCAGGATCGGAAAAGCTAGGCGACGCGCGTTATACACGAATGCTCGTAGGTTTCCACCGGCGGTCGTAGAAACGAGCTTCGTCCCGCTCGCCTTGCTCATTTAATCCAAGCAAGCGCTCGGTGTCCTCGCTAATAGGATTAGCCGGATTCGCGAAGTTTCCTCCCGGAAATGGAATGACCGCGGTGGATGTAAACGCCGACGAAATTTGCGGCGAATTTCTGGAGCCGCGCCTGTTCGTTCGTGAAACCAGATATTTCGATTCGTCCCACTCGTAAAGGCGACGCTGGACGATGCTGGATACGTGCCATACGTGGATACTCGTTAAACGGATACAGTGATTCCGCCCGTAACACTCGCGCAAACACAGAACGTCGATCTCAGTATTCGCTTGATCCTGATTTCGGTGGGCAAGTTCGTCGACGCGAGAGTTTGGAATCAATTTTCCTCCAATTAAAAGTTTGCAATACAGATATCGAGGTTCCAAGATACGTTGTTATATACATGCATAACAACGCCAAGAAACACGGAAACTCGCCAGGGTACACGGAATATCATAATCCAAATGCGACTTTGCCAGAAGCTGTTCAGAATTTTGTTGGAATTGTTACAGTCGACCTTCCTACGAAAAGTGAAGGTGGAATGTAATTCCGACTTCGACCTTCGCGGGTTTTGAGCGGTAGAAATGCGCGGGGGAGTTGGTGCCCGGAACTATCCGACCCAGGTTCGTAACATTCGTCGGTACCCGCTGTCTCTGTAATGCGACCACTTACGAACGTGCAGCCGGCAGCTATGCAGTTTAATACTTGCGAGTGTTTCTTGCAGCGGCGGCATACCGCGCATACTGCGCTCCTTTGCCACCCCTCGGCTCTTCCCTCTCTCTCTCTCTCTTTCTCTCTCTCTCTCTCTCTCTCTCTCTCTCTTTCTTATTCCATTTCGCTAGAATAAACCGACGAAGGGTGGAATTTTCTTGCGGTAACCGCGAATCGACTTACACGCTGTTGGAGTAAGAATACGGTTTAGCTGTGCATAAAGGAGAGACGAACAACATTTAATTCGCTTTCTTGCCGCGTCCTGATTCACCGCGATGCGTGGAAATATTATGATTTTTGCGAGACGGGGACTTCTGTGAAGAAGGGGGGGGGGACGAATTTCAAGAATTTTCAGTAGGAGCACTTTAAAAATTTCCGTATCTTAGGAGGGTTGCACAAATATATTCTTTATATTCGAGAGAAGAATGTTATACAGAACGTAAAGATTACTTGGCGTGTGACCTCGATCTTCACATCAGCTTAAGTTTGTCGCTTCTATCGGCATAAATTCTCAAAAAAATGAGGAAAAGGGAAACAGAGAAGGGCAACAGAGGAGCGGCGATTGCGGCAAGGAGTGGTTTCTTTACGCGCGACACGGTCTAATTATCGGTATGTCCCTGGTTAGCGCACTCGATCGAACGTGAAAACGGTCAGCCAACGCGGACCTGACAAAGACGACGAGTTCAGATCTTGAGGCGCAAGTATTCGCGGAAGAGAAGTCCGTGCAAACTCCTGCAGACAGTCCCGCAAACTCCGCCGGAACATTACGTGCATGTGTGTAATCGTTCACCTAACGATGTAATCGTTCACATACCTCGTGAGGTATAGTATTATCCAAGAAAGATACTACTCCATCCTGTAGCATATTCGCATAATTCGGATTGCTGTGAGTAATTAAGCCCGATGTAATTATATCTGTATATACTGCAATACAGTATAATCTACTCGTATTATCATGAATTTCATCAGACAGCGTGAATTCTTATGCACTTCAAGTAAGTCTAAATTTTGCACTAAATATCCACCCCTTTATATCGTAATTTTATTTTGAAATATATTATATTCTTTAAATATTATATTTTAAATTAAGAATTTCAGATTCAAAATTAAATGATGTTTACGAGGCAAAAAGATAATTTCTTTTTCTTCGAAACAAGACAAAAGATGATGCGAAAATCACAGAAAACACTTCGGCTGAGTGTCATTGCTCATTTATCTGCAATTTACGTTACCGTAGTCGTAATGTTGACGTTAGGTCCGCTTTTACAGCAAATACCGCGCTCCTTCGGCCACCATCATTGAACAGCGCTGTACGTACGTATGGACGGTTTCAACTCGCTCGAGTGGCCGTTATATGAGGTTCTAAGCATTCTGATTCTGCTGACCGTTGCAATCCTCCTCCTCCATCCCCTGTTCCGCACGCTGGTACGAGACCCCACCCCCCTCGAAGCGAACGTGGTTCGCTTTTAAACCACCCCATTCTCGCACTCGTTCGTTCCGCGACTTTTCCTCGCGCTTACTCTCATTTAGCGACTTCCCCAACCTTTCCTGTGTGGTTCGATCTCTCCCTTGCTTTCTTCATCGACCACGCGCGGATCTCGTTAGCGGTGCCTTCGATTTCACTACGTATCCACGTATTTCCGCCCGTGAGAGGGAACGTGTACGGAATGATCCTTTGCGAAGGGCAGAGTCGACGGCTATGCTTTCGAGTTGAGAAATCGGAACGTTAGCAAATGAAAATTATGAGGCAACTAAGTTATCGTTAATGGCAGCATAATCATACGATATTACGTATCAAATTTTTATCTGATATTGCGCGTAAAAGGCATATAATTCTTCAAAAAGTGATAGGAAATTCCTTATCTAAAAGTTTCTTATAGCCAATACATTATTAAACAAATATATTTTTTGATTTTAATAATCTGCTTTTATATTGCAAATAAAACTACCGTATATATATATTAAATTTACTGTTGAAATATCTATATTTACGTTTACTTATTTTTCTTCTATTATTTGATATATTACGCATCTCTTATTTGTTCCCTCGATGATAAAGCCTTGAGTCGTAGTTATTTGTTGCCTCGGGGGAACACGACCCAATAAAGAGTTAAATATCCGGTAGTCCATTGCCGTTTAATTTTCCAGAACTACCAAGAATATCGCGGTAGCGCGAATACGATTCGAAGATTACGTGATCGAGCGAGAAGGAACATGTGAAAGGAGAGAAAAAGAGAGAGAGAGAGAGAGAGAGAGAGAGAGAGAGAGGGGGAGGGAGAAAGGGAGAGTAAGGATGTTAATATTTGTAGAAAATAATATCGTTCACAAACAGCGAACAAACGATGCTTGGTAAACATGCCCGGAATTTTAAGCGAAAATCTTCTTGCTCCCGCGGTTAAGAGAGAATGTAAATCCGGCGTAGCCGAGTTCTCGTGGATTATAATTTTCATTCCACGGCACGCGAACAGGAATTTGTACGGGGCGATAGTCAAACTTACGTAAGAATTGCATCGACCAATTACGCTCCCTATCCCAACCTGTTCCTCCACCTACTTTCCCGCGCCGGACGTCTTCGGGATAAATTTTTATGGCACTGAAACTTTCCACGTCGATTCTCGATTAAAACGCTCCGCTCAACAATTTCACCATTATTGAAATACGCCAATCGCCGAGCTGGTGAGATAGGAACTGTAGAGAACTTTTTTAAAATGCCCGATACGTGACTGAATGAAAATCTAGCACAATAAGTTCACGATTTTAACCGCTTTCACGTGCAATTACGTTTGTCGTTATAAATACAAATATAAATGAAATGCGTTTAAATGATTTTTTTATTTTCAAACTACTGAATCTCTATGAATCTATGAATGTATAAACAGATAATAAGATACATTTGAATAGAAGATATATTTGAACTGCCTTAAATATCTTCCTGTACCATAAGTAGTCCCGGTATTTCATACTTCTTAAAATTTATCTTTACGCGACATGAATCTAGATGCGCGAAATAGAAAAATTATGATGAAAAAAGGTATATATATACAATTTTCGAATTTATATACATTTTTTAAAAAAGATCATTGTTTAGTTTTAAATTTCATTATTGAAATTTTATTATTGTAGGTTTGTTTATTTTTCTTTATTTTATCCTATGCATGAATTCTCGTATTTATTTTGTTGATATAATATAAAAACATAAAGATAATTTATATAGTTTCTATTGAACTCGAAATAAAAAGTTTCAGAACGAAAAGCGAAACGTATATCTCATAAATTTTTTAGTGTAAAGCAAAAGTTATTTTCTTCTTCAAATAAAAGAAATTTCTGCTGTATGTATCTGTACTATATATATAAAAAAAAATTAGTGAAAAAAATAAGTATTTATATTTACTATTAAATTCACTTTCTTTTTCTGTAATTTATCTCTCTATTTTTTTTCACGTAATCCAGATCACGTCCGTTCCGAAACTTTATGTAAGTCCGTACCTACTGAAATGAAATCCTTCCTATTCTTATTGTTGTCGCTGCCAAAATGCAGACAGATCCCGCGAAAGAGTTGATCGTTTTAACTTCAAGCAGTTACATCCATTACGGAAATGGCCGAAGAGGGTTGGCTCGTTGCGTCAAGGGAAGAGAGAAAAAAAAGCTACACCGAGAAGGAACGAGCAAAGGGCGAAGAATAGGTACCAGAAGTCGGTGAAAACTCGTAGAACCGTCCCGATGGGATATGTCGAGTCGTATATAGGGTGTCTCGAATTCTCATATACGAATTCTTTTTCTGTGATATATAAGTATTGAAATATAAAAGTCTCTAAATAAAAATTTTACATTTTAAATTATTCGGAGAAAAAAATAAATATATTATTATTATGGTTATTATTGACACTATCGTTATTATTATTTTTATGATTGGCGCTAAAAGGAGAGATAGTATCAATATGTTTAGAATTAATTTCATAGAATCTCTTTTTAATTATTGACTCAGAGTTACTGAGTTGAATCGTCACAGAAATGATAACAATAAGAAACATTTTTGTACGATATTGGATTGATAAAATATACACCCTATAGACGGGACAAGTGAGAAAAATAGTTTGCTCTTGTTTCCAATATCACTGTCTTTGATGCATTGACGTTTCAGAATAGTGCTTATTTCGCTCGATCTCGTAAAAAGAAAGTGAATAGATTTTATACGTATCGGGTAACGCCGTCTTGTCACCAAACATCTTTGACTTTAGCACATTTTTCCATTCGTGCTCATGAGAACTTGATGTATTTATTTATCAAGAGATCAATCAATGCTCGGCTTTTGTATACGTATATAATCTTAAATAAATATCTAAAGTGCTTTAAACTCTCCAAAAATAAAAAACAAAACGCGATTAAATAACGTAATTAACATTCACACGATTACTTAAGAATAAAATCATAATGGGTTTAAAAAAAGAACAAGAAGCAACAAACAAAGCTTTGCGCGACTATTTAAGAATTTAAGTCTCTATTAAGTTGGCTATAAATGATCGTTAAAAATCTGATAAAAATAAAAATTTTCCCAACAAATACTGGCAGATTGTCGAGAGAGTCCAAGTTCTGCTCGAAATCGATGAAATCTCATACAGTTAGATTTTTGTCGCCTAACAGTCGGTGGTAGCGCGATCCCGGAAACAGCACGCAGCGAGAGAGCCAACCATCCCACCGAAATCGAATTCCATCAAGTTGGAGAAGTATATCGGCGACGAAGAACCAACTCGAAACTTTTGCAAAGACTCCCCTTGTCTCTCGATCCTTCCATTCGAGTTCCGCAATTGTCGCGGAACTCATCCCACTCGTAAAGTTTCTCGGCCGCGACTTTACCGTCGCGCTGCGAAAAATATCAACGGGGGATTAGTTAACACCGTTGCAACAATTCCGACCGCAACAAGTAGTTAGCACGACACACTTCGTCACGGAGTTAGATACGTAGCTTGGAAAATGTTAGTTAAGATCTACGTGATGTTCTTTTATTGTCGTCTCGGTTAAAAGACTCCGTTTTTTTAAGTCTCTTGAATGTTAAAAAATGGAAGCTATAAATACTTTCCACTTAATAAAAATATAATTTTTCTTGTATATTATTTTATCTAAAAATTATAGAAAAATAAAGAAAAAAAGAGATGTTAAAATTATACGTTTATACACGTCTACAACCTTAGTCTCGAATCCTGACCGTAGTTATCTTTAAACACAATTACACGCAGAAATAATTTTTATAAGTACAATGTTCGAAGTTGTGCAATTGATCTTAAAATTCGAAAGAAAATTAATTTCAAAATCTCTGAAAATTTCGAGAAAAGTTTTAAGACTGTGATGCTGAACAACGTACACAAATTATATCTACTGTAACCGCTTAGCGAACATTATGAATCGTGAGAGATGGCAACCTATCAGCATTTATGGGCACGTCATATGGTCGAGGATCTCAAAAAAGTAGCCGGGATTAGTCCGACACAGTCTTGAACAAATCGAAGTCCGTGGGTTGACACGCGAGAGAAGTGACCCCCGAAACTTTTGTCCCACGGATTTTATCCCCCAGAAATCTTTTATTCCTCGCCTCGCCTCGCCTCGCCTCGCATCGCAGCGCAAAAACTCTCGGCACGGAGAATGTCAGGTGCAGAGATGGTGTCCTAGCTGCAATGCACGCGCGAGAGAAAGAGGAAAAGACGAGAGAAAGAAGGAGGAAAGGGGCAAGGATAAAGACAAGGGAAGTTTCCTTAAGCGGGTAGAGGTCTGCGGTAAAAAGCTGTATTGTAAAATTGAAAGTAAGCAACGTGAAAACTTTTCTGCGGACGGCAAATCTCGAGTTCAGCTGCCACACAACCAGACCTTTGCGCGACAATAAATAAAGATTAGCATTTAACATCTGAGAAAGTGATTTTCTTTTAGAGCTGATAGATGTAGAAAATAATATGCCGGCAATGATTTTCATATATAGAATTCACACAATATGATGGAATCGCGGAGATTCGTACTCTATTTTTACGTTCCAATATTTTTCTATATATTTTACCCGTACGAGGATTACCTGAAATGTTTTATTGCTACGGCCTGAAAGCAAACCGATGTTTTTCATTTCGCAGTATCGAGCAATTTATTATCATTTGTTATTTTTCAGTGTGATATATAGTTATACGCTTCATTCGTGCGAGAGTAATAAAAGTTCTTAATAATTGTACTGTTTACGTTTCTTTCTGCAATAAACGTAGTCCTAAAAGAAAACAAAGTTCTCTATCTTATAATCTGTACTACATTGCACAAACTCGAAAGAAATTTATTTATCTTTACCATCACGCGTTTACACGCGCTTCTTATTCTGACGAGATTATTCGGGATAAGAAACCGATCTTTTTCTCCACGTTTATGTGGAAGCCTCTCACGATTTGCACCCACATGCGGGGTTGAACGCACGCGATTGTAGCCGCGGGAATGTGAGGATTTGTAATGCACAGTTAACATACTGCTGACACGCATCCAGCGCGACGAGCTTGTGCGAAGTCTCCGATGAACCTCGCAAACGTGCTTACCCTATGATTGTCTAAGCATTTCTCTCAAGCAATTGTCGTTACGAATTCATCAACGCGCACGCAATCAAATACATCGTTAAGTGCAAAGGAGCGTACTCGAGACAGGGTTGAAATTCCATTTTCCCCATCATCCGCAACAACACGTCAGCGTAAACTCTCTACTTTCCCTGCGATAGCCCCGAGGCGGGCTGCTCGACACTACTTCGCTACCTAGAAAAATGTCAATTTTCAAACGTGACAGTTTTCCGATTTACTAGTAGGGTGGGCCGGCGCACTAAACGGTTTCCGCGGGGCGGAAATCGAGTGCTCGCACGACACCTCGTTTCGTCTCGCGGATGGACGAACTGGACGGTCTCGGTGTGAACTGTCGCGCAGGGGACAGTTGGTCCTGCCTCTTTGAAGATGAAAGATCGCGCCCATTTATGGCACAGTAAAAGATAAGATCTCGACATCGTCTCGAACAATGAAGTAAGTTTCTGGCGAAGAGACATCCAATTTAATTTATAATAGCTATTTGTTATAATATAAACATATTGCAGTCACATATATTGTCCAAATAATGGAAGATATGATAAAATAATATAAGTTATAATTGTACAATTTTGTTTTTAGTCTGTCTATATTCCAAATTCCAACTTTATTTTGACAAATAATTATTTCTTTCTATTATATTCCTAACACAACATACGTTTGTTTAGTAACATCATTAAAACAATGTGAAGATTCAAATTCTTATTTATTTTTCTCGGAGCTTTCTTACTGCATGTTTTCGTAAAATAAACTCTTTAAACTTTTTACTCAAAATAAAGTTTATACAACTCTCATTTTGTAGAGAGAGAGAGAGATGCGTATAACCGGAAGGATGTACTTAAACGTTACGTACCTTGGATACACGTTCACTTAATTACACCACTATTCCTTAATATCGTCCTGTAATTCTGTAATTCTGTAATTCTGACTACAATGCACACAGCAACCCGACGAAAATGTACAGATCTGCTTCTATCAACGTATACCGTGTTTCGTTGAGAAAAACTACTTAATATTTTCCTTAAATTATCTAGCTAATAAATATGAAAGTTTGCTCGTCGTGTTTGATTAATTACGATCAATTACAATAGGTAGCTTAATTTTAAATTTTATTAGTTCTGTCCACATGTTAAATGACTAACAAAAAATTTTTTTGAAATTCTAAAAGATTAATATTTTACCTCAAACTTAACACACTTATAACTGATATAATTATATGCGACATTTATATAATTAATTATTGGTTATGTAGTCGCGTTTGTATTGCATTATATATATTCCGACCAAAGATTTATTTACTTCTCGCGGGGCGCGACAGGATGAGACGTGATTTATTTCGTCCATGTTACGCGACGTGTATTTCCTACTATCGGGTAAGTTCTCGCAATCTTTAAGCGGCGCGCACGGAATCACTTTTTCACACTTATTGCCTTATCGAACTTCGAATGCCCTTGGCTGAGGAATGCAAATCAGCGGAGCTTAACTTAGATGAACCCTGTCGTCCAAGGAAAAGAGGTGCAGAGAAAGAGAGAGAGAAAGGGGGGAGGGGGTGAGGACGCGCGAGGTGGAGCAGAGATCGTGGGAGAGAGTCAGAAGTTTCGGATTACCAAGTGCAACGCCTCCTCCTTAGAATCCAAATGTCGTGGACGGGTTAGTTTGACTTTCAATGGATTGCCAATCGGTGCAAATGCGGCGCGCCGTTGGAATACGACGATGGCACGTGCGCGGCTCGATATCCGGATACAAAATACGGCCAGCGCCAGCTACCGTCTAATTGGATCAATTTTCTGATAAATTGCAAACGTCGTTCATTAAAATGATTCGCTTACGCAGTGGTGAATGCTCGAACAACGCCCGAAGCATGCGTCACTTTCATGCATTAAACTGTTTCTGTCGATGTAAATACGTAAAACCTGTCAGTTGAAGTACATTTAATCGATTTTATTTCCGCAAGTATATATCCTCTAATTTTTATCCTCAATTATCATCAATTGCTATTTTAATCAAGTCAATTATTAAATTTCGCCCTTTTATTACACAATTTGATATTTTAAGGAGGAATTGCAGTATTTTACGTAAAAAAAATGACATAAGTTAAAATAGAACGTAACGATTTAGACTTGAGCAAACTCGCGGTTATACTTTATGCTATTATTAAGGAAGAAAGGACACGCGCGGAGAGAAGCTATGTATTCACGACTACAAAGCATTCACCGCGACGTACGTCCGTCCATCCTGCGGGATATCTCGGTACGATTTTCCGTCGGGATAGGGAGGAGTTTGAAGGTTCCCCTCGATTTTCCCGGCCCCCGACAGGCTACGTCCTGCATCACAATACTTCTCCAATTTCCTGAGCAGAAGTTACGGGACACGTTCCATCATGACGTCACGGGAACAAAGCTCTTTCTCTTTCCCCCGCCGCGCCGTCTTGCTCGCTTTTCGCTCCCGCAAGCCCTCAAGACCCGTTCTCCTTGTTTAGCTGGTTGCTCTTTTCGTTCCTCCTTATACCCAGCAGAAGACGTTAGTAGTGGGGATAAATAACCATTCGAGGTAAACTAAGTTTGCGCGCGCCGCGCCGCGACGAAAAGACGTCTAAAGATCGCAAACGGCGACGGCGACTTTCGTTCGATCGTTAGCCGTGGAGACTCGATTCGTCTTGCTTTCAGGGTGTCTGCAAAGTTCCTGACGCGATGGGTTTGGATATGCAAAAATAATGGATAAGTCCGCGGCTCATTATATTTTCGTTACGGCGCGAGAATTTGCTGCGTTACCAAATGCGACAGAGAAACGCTTACGTACGTGATTACGCGCGCATCGCGAGACAAAAAAGGAGTTTTCGTGCTTGGACTTCGAAACGCGACATATCAATTTAATAATTTTGTTAATTTGCGTTGCAGGAGTTCATGAGTTTCAATCTTTCGTATAAACAGAACTTTAGCCGGAGATATTATTGAAAAATATAAAAGTATAAAAAGGTGAAAATAAACACTGCTGGATTAAATATAAAAGACCTGCTGTTTAATCATCGCACGACAACTTACGACATTTAAAAATGTAACGTTCTTCCACGTTGCATAACCGTTGTTATAATATAATCTAACGGCGTATCTCGTATTTGGAAAATTCCACGAATCGTTGTAAAAGCACGATAAAAGAATACTCGTATCTAGCGGCAGCCAATTTGATTGTTGAAACTCTTTCGCCGAGTTTCTTAACGAAGATCCACTTATATGCAGTAAAAGTGCAATCAGCTCGATCGCTAATGCGCCCTCACGGCCGATGCGCGGCAGCTACGTGTCGTCTAAATGGAATTTGCAATTATCCACCTCCGGAAAGGATCCCCGGACCTGGTATCAAGGTTCTTGATACCGGGACGGCCCTTTGGTTTGCCCGGTCCAACCTAGGAAAACCGCTCGTAAGATGCTTGTGGTTACGTCGCTGATAAAGGAATGAACGGACAAGGTAGAGATGGAAAGGCATGCGGTCAAGGGATGTTACTGAAGCAAGTTCTTAAAAGCAGTCACCGTATCATTATCGATAAAATATCAAGCCTCATATATATTGTATATAATAAGATTTATTCTTTATTTCGCTCCAAGTCCAATGAAACTTTATAAACAGTATTTTACCGTAAAATACGTCGCTGCTATCTTCAGATATTATCCCATGATAGAAGATCATCACGAGAGGATTAAAACCACCAGAGGCGGCATCGCTTAATGAAGCTACGCGGCGTCTTTGTCGTCGTCGCACGGCGAATGTGGCTTACACGCATTTGCGAGCAGCGCGCGAATTTATTAATATTAGAATCCAACTTGCAAGGAGGGGTCGGGCTGTATCGCGTGTACAGTTTCGTAATAAGGACGGGACTCGCTCAAGCTCGAAGTGAGGAAGAGCGACGGAGGGAGAACGTCGGCGGCGATGAGAGGGAGGCTAACTGCCGGGCGTGGACTATGCGCGCCACGTGTAATTAGCAATGTTCCGGGGTATAGGGACTCGACTTTAATGGAGCGCGTCGCATTAACCCCGGCATTTGCACGTCAGGCACGAAGATCGAGTGGAGTCGCGCGCGCGCGCGCGCGCGCGAGCATGCCTCTCCTTTTTCGACCAGCAACAAACGGATCCGTGGAATCTCTCGTCGAGCCATTGCGCGAGAAGTCATCCACGAGAATCGTTGACGAGCAGAAAATGAGAGATTCATTCTTGACAAAAAATATGAAGAGAAACCTCTCTGCATGAATTAACGTGAAGCACCGTATCATCGATAACTGAAGCTGGATTTCAGCAGTACTGATCCAAACGTGCTCGGATTTATATTTAGAATTGCATGTATATCGTTATGAGGTTTTAATAATGTAAATATTTCGATCATTTCATGAAGAAAGTGGCGACAATTAAGATGTATCAAAATAAACGTAAAATTTATAAGGGTCGCGGATAAAGATGCGATAATAGCGTCGCGGTTTTAGCGAGCACAAGCAAAATGGAAGAAAAATAGAGGCAGCAAGAAGCGACGGACGCGGGCACGTGTTGCAGCGCATCCGGTTGCAGCGCTGCGCTGCAAAGTTATACGGTGTAAGAGCCGAGTTATATTACCTGGCCTGAGGGGTCTAACGCATTCAATTTGCGCAGGTGTTTCTCGCTACTTTCTCAATATTCGACGGGCATAGTGGGGCACGGCGCCGCCATTTCCTAGTAGCAGTAAACTCAGTTTTATTATTGATAGACCAGCATTCGAGATACCGTTCTGCTTCCTCTTCAGGAAATGGTACCCTCGTCCGCTCGTCCAACGAGCGACCTGAGCCCAATGACTCGTTCGTGCGTAAGACGGCACTGATACGCGTCCAAAACGCATATCAAACATCCTCTCTTACTTGAATCATTGCTAAACAAACACGTTATTGTTTCTCCCGTATACTCGTTTAAATTCCAAAAATGTCTCGTTTTATTTGCCGCAGAATTCGTATATTGAGATTGAGATGAATACCGTGTGGAAGTGAGAGAAGCGGAATCGCGACCGTTGATTATTATATATGTATGTTTCAAAAATTCTTGAGAAATGAGAAAAAATGTAATTTTGCACGTGAAATATTATTTGTGCGCTTTCTATATCTCGCGTTTACATTTTCATAAAATCTTAACACAATCGTACGTGATATACAATTGTGATTTCGTTTCTCCGTCGCGCGAGAAGTACTGCCGTCCTCAGAATAGTTAACAAAGGACGAAACAAAATACGAAACGCAATCCTTGTAAAGGCAATTAAAAAATATTACAAGAGACCCTTGCCTGGAATTCGCAATGCTTCGCGATTCTCCAACCGGTTCTGCGCAAAATAAATATGCTAATTTCGGTCATAAAATTTCCGACAGCGAAATTCCGCTGAATTCATTTGCGGACTTTTCTACGGAGAGTGTACGTTTCTGTACTTCCTCCCTTTCGCGCAGAGCTGCGTCGCGAAGAGTGTGATATATTAGGGCGCTTTTGCACAAAGAGCGAATTACGTTCGCACTTATACGACATCCCGTAGACATTCTAGGCTGATCATAATCTTCACGATTGTGGTGAATTAGCACTCGGCAAGAGTGTGTATCCCAACTAATAAATTGTATTGCTCAATGAGAATTGAAACCGCTATAGAAGAAAAACTCTAATTTAAAAACGCATTTAAAAAAATTATAAAATATTGGAAATGTTGTAAAATTCAATCTAGAACAAATTTTGATTTGCACATATATTTAAGAGTATAAAATGCAATATCGCAAGTATCTTTAACAGATTTGATTTAATTTGATACACAGAATGAGAATAGGGGCAGAGGGGCAGAGTCTTAATCTTTTCCTTCATAGACGATTAAATGTAAGGGGCATTTCAGTGGAGATTCCTTAAACTATTCTGTATTCGACGCGGAACAATCGTGCATCTCGTTTACCCGCAAATACGCATGGAAATTGTAAAAGCGATTAAGTAGCATTCGAGAGACCGAGTTAGCTAACTCAATTAGCATTCAAGGGACATGCTTTGTGGCATCTCCTAATTTAATAGCGCCCAGTTTAGCTAGAAGCTACGACATTTCGACTGCCGCGAAGTTATGATAATAGTTATGACTCATGATAACAGTGCGTAAAGAGGAATGCCAATGCGCACACTCGGATGCACGTGTTGGATGTATTATGATTGGTAATCGGTATCGATAAGCAGGTGTGGTATATTATGTCGCGATATTAGTCGCGATTCGTGTTGGCACAGGTGGTGCAATAGTAGAACAAATATATAATCCGTAATCGCGTATTAAAATATCAATATTGCACATATGTAAATTTTAATAACGTGTAACAATACGAAAAGTTAATATGTAAATATAGATAACTTTGCAATAGTGAACGACATGGGGATAAGTTTCCAAATAAGTTAATTTAAGAATAATATTACATCAGTTATTAAATATATAAACTATTGTAGAACGCTAAAATACCCTATTCTTCAAATGTCCCATATATTTTCCTCTCACAGGAAGATAACACATTTTAAATTTTCCACTTCCCGGCACCTCGTTCCTGCCTTGCGCATCTTCGGTGAGATAAGCCCGGGGAAAAAAGTCACGTTCGCGCGGTTTATCCGATTTTCTTCTTTGTACCGCCGGCGTGTCACCGCCGATTCCTTGACAAAGGGAAGCGAGCAAGGGCACGGGGCAAAAAACTGTCTCCTTCAACACTTTCGGATACTACCAACACTTTCGGAGCGGTGGCGGTGGCTCGTCGTGTTAAACGCTTCCGGTCGCTTCATGCGATCGACGAAGGCTCGCCGAGCTCGGCAGATATTTTAATGGAAGTTCGAACTCGACTTAAGATATTTTGCCCGAGCGGTGCGAGGCCGCCGAAGTGTTCATAATGAGATGTTAATGGAGTAGCCGAGGAAAAAAAGTCTGTCACTCGTCACGTCACGGTATCGACAGGTCTCTCCTTGCTCGGGAACCTTTCGGACTTCCCCCTTCGTCTCCGCCCTCTCGATGCTTCTTGGGTTCGACTTCTTCTTTACGCCATGGAACGGCAAGCATTTTCCACCCTCCCGCGTGTCCTTCGATCAGGAAGGGCGAAGGGGAGGAAGTCTATAATCCATTTTGTCTACCGCAGACTTCGCAAATGAACTTCGCTTAAAAACCCTTTCTAGTAGGACCGGCTAACCGGATCGATCGACAAGTAATCTTGCATCGGAGACGAAATCCTACAGCGACGGATTTGCAGCGAGAACGGAAGGAGGAAGGTCGCGTGGACTAATATTTTTTGATCCTAATAAGGATAGATGACAGCCGCCTAAGAGTGCGAAGTCCCTCGTCATTTTTCAGCAATTATCGGCTCTGTTCGTCGCTCCGGCTACGCCACGGGACGTTTTATACCTAACGATAATGATCTATGATAAGGCGACACAGGGTAACGAGCAAGTTGCCGGTGTTCATTAATTCCACGATTAAGCCTTTTGGGGCGGAGTTATATCCGACTTCAGGAAAGAAAAGTCGTCTATCAAGGTTATTTTAGCTAAACTCTACAGACAGATATCAGGATTGCGTTTAGAATAAATAGTTTTGCGGTTTAAGGTCGTCTAAAATTGGAATCCGTTAATTCGGATTCATCACGGTCTGCAAGCGTTAGTCGAATCGATAGCGCTTCGCATTTCCCTAAAATAGACGCGAACTATCGCATTGATTTTAAGCAGAAGTCTCGATTTGACGACGGAGCTTTCTATAAGTAACGCCGTGGAAGAGCCGTGGCTCGATGTATCGTCTTGCGCTGATATCGCCGGGGTCAAGAGACGCATCTCACAAAATATTATTATGCTTCTCGTCGGAACAAAGTTTTGGATACATTGAATTTGCACGATGGCCGCATCACCGAGACGTGAGAAATAACACAAATGGGATGCGGGGAAATATATTTGATGTGGACAGCGCGATACAAGTTTGGTAGCTGTGAGTATCTTCAGCGAATATTTGATAACCCCCGGGATGCGCCGTCTAACTTATAACTACGAAATAACACCGACGAGGGAGCACGGCGGCGACGGGAGCGCGCTATCATTTTGGGTTTTGCCCAACTTTCTGTTTAATATAAATGTTTTTGTCAATCTTGTGCGCGAAAGTCGATTGCTCGAAAATAGAAATGAAAGTCTAGTATCCCAGTATAAGATCCTGATATAAAATTCAAGATAACATTTAATATTCTTATAGTTACTATGTATAGATCTTTTAGTTGGAATTCAAGATATTAAACTTGAAAATATTCTAATAACGCAATGATAAAAATATTCGCGTTAAGTGACGCCATTTAATTTTATGCACGAGCTCGCCTCGTGAACGTGAGGGATCGGTATCTATACCCTCGAATACAGATCGATGCATTTTATGGCTCCGCGATGGGACCATAAAATGTTTCTTCTGTTAACTCAAATGAAAGCGTTTTTACGTCTTAAAGCTGCCGCTGAATTATACTTTGTTGACACAAGTGAAACGTCGAATTGGATTATCGAGACCCTCGTCGAATTGAGGTAACGAAAAACCAGAACATAATTAACTAATGGTATTCATACTAATGTATAGCTAATAATAACCACTGTTACAATTACTAACGCGCGTACAAGCTATTTGCGTCAGCGCGTATCTCGATCTGATGACCTTTTCGAGGTTTCCATGACGCCACTCCATGACGTAACCCCTCAATTGTGTCGTTCGTTAAAATGGAGTTCCGAGCTCTTATTCTCGAACTTTTTGTCGGATACCTTTCACAGATGAAAGAAAACGTTCCCGAGCGCGTCGGCGGTAGGTACGAGGAGAGGACGTCTCGTCGATTCGGCGCAAAGTCGTTTCTTTCTGACGAACTCGTAAAAGCGAGACCGAGGGTCGTAAACCCACCCCAGGGAAGGTCGGACGGAGTTGCTGAATATTCACGAATTCGCCGACCTACACGCCATACACGCCGGGGGTGGCCCACGTGTGCGCGCGTGTCTTACATATTCCGTATCCACATAGGTGCCATGGGCCTCTCTCGACGCTTCTGTTGCGAGCGGAGTTGAACTTTGCAAAGCGTCAGAGCTCTCGGGGATATCGAATCCAAGAGAAATAGCTAGTTTCGAATTTAATCGTTTCCTCATTCATATATTAGCTTAGTTTCGCACTTAAGGGGTGTCTTAGCCGACTACTAATTGTGCTACGGAGTTCGATTAATGGCCTGCCCCACTCGTTCGTTAAGAAGGAATAACGTTTCTGAATAAAATATGTATAGCGACGATATTGATGCGCGAAGGATGAAAATAACCATCGAAAAGTAATTATTATTCAAGGAGATATATCTATAGATTTATGTTTGGAAACTGGAAGGTTGCTTTATTTTTAGAGATATTGCAAATCAATATTCTGAAATTCAATCATTTTTGTGTAATTTGTTTAACAGTAAACCTACGATGAAAAATAAATAATTGAAACAGAATATTTTTAATTTGAAAATTGAGAAACGTATAATATATCATATTTTAAAAACCGCTGTTACATTCACGATCAAAGAAAAGATTTATAGAAAAGATGAACAGATTATACCGAAAACTTTTGGATTTAAGAGAAAATTTACAAGTCTCACTTTAACGTTCTCTGGTAAAATAAAAATAGCAAGAAATTATGGATTTTTTTCCCCTTAAAAACGTGGATGAGGAAATTATGCAACATGTAGTAAAATTTAGATAATTAGAATTTCACAAAAGCGCGATCTGCATATATCAGCTCGCTCGTCATTCACGCGCGCATCAAGATGGCACGTCCGACATTTATTCAGGGAACTGTTTTTCATCCTCTCCCGGACTCAAGCCGGTACCTATCTCGCATCCATTATCACACTCCCGTCCGGGCCCGCCAATTAATCACGGAAAGGAAATAAGATTTACCAACAGTCGTAGCTGAAAAATAATTATCTCGGCCGCATTATCTCGCACGCCAGCCTTTATCACAAACCGCCCTTTGCTTATCCTGTAATCTGCACGTAACATCCCTACATATGCGCCATTTATCGGCACGACATCCCTTTCCTTCAGACCCTTTTAAAACGTGTCTTATATATTTGCAGTAACAGAAAGGATAAAATCGATAGGGTAAAAAATTATATTTCCTATGAAAGACAATGTTTAATTGTCGGTCTACCAACTCTTGATTTCTATTTTATTTCTCCATAAGAATTCTTTCGCGAGATGGAATAAACCGTCGACGAAGAGCAAAAGCCACAAAATCGAAACGATATCGTATACGTCTCTCCATATCGACGATCCGCAGAAGTGCAATGTATTATCGTTCTGTTTTGCCAGTTCTGAATAAGGTCAGGCGGGTTGCGGGTCAGGACCATCGAGAGATAACGCGCGTATATATACGATATATGAATGCAGAATGCAGAATGCAAATTACCGTTAACCCCGTTGGTCACTTTTTGCGCGCGTTCGCTTTATGTGCAAGAGAGCCGAGCGATTCGTCGCGCACGCGGTCACTGGCTCTGCGTTTCGAGGCTGGGTATGGATTGGCTTCACGTCGCCCCGATAACGAACTGTAGCATCGCCAGCTCCGTGTTTCGCATTTTACCCTGCCTGTCGTCCTGTCTCGTCGCCGAGGCATGTCGTCGATGAGGCCACGTCCATTTCTCCGGTTCCTGTTTGCTTTAAACTTGCAAGCGTCGATAATCGAGTTGCGAGCTCGTTCATTGTTAACGTATTATTCTTCGCACGCTGATGAAACGGAAACAAACGGACGGCAATGGAGCGGCACTCGGATGTTACAGTTCGATTAATGCGCGGTGTTAAACGGGCGACGATCAATGAAAGCAAACGATTATGAAACGCGCAAAGAGGTACAGCGAGATATTCACAGAAGTGTAATTGATAATTATTAATAAAGGAAAGAAGAATGGTTCTATTATAGAAACCGAAATTTACGTACGTTTTCGTAATCGTACAATATTTCGCGGAATTTTCGCAACTTGTATAGATTTTTGGCAACAATGGTTTGT
This sequence comes from Temnothorax curvispinosus, assembly GCF_003070985.1. Taxonomy (NCBI): domain Eukaryota; kingdom Metazoa; phylum Arthropoda; class Insecta; order Hymenoptera; family Formicidae; genus Temnothorax; species Temnothorax curvispinosus. Next base: position 331,366 of record NW_020210520.1, on the reverse strand, counting down.
TAACATTAAATAATTAAAGCAAAATTATTGTATAAAACGGTATTTCGCTTAACAGCAAAGATCGTAAAATTATATTTTAGTTATTAAACTTTCATAGATATCCACTGGAAATGACATTACTCGTGGCATTTGTATATTTAATTGCGATCTTAATCATAAAATTATTAACATATGATTATGGATCGATCGACACAATAGTCTGAGCTCTGATTATTTAATGGCGATCGAAGGACGGATTTTCGGGCGGAACTGAATAACATTACTGGCGGTTTATCGCTGCTTAACGGTCGTGTGCATAATGAGCGGAAGTGAATCGTGAATCGCGATGTAATATACGATGCGTATTACTCGCGACGTATGGCACGTGAGTTTTATAAAATCGGTTACTTCGCGAGGACTGTAACGTCGGTATATTGTCCATGGTACGCGTAAGTCATAAAATAATGGACGACGGACACGCGTGATTAATTTCTCCCACGGCGACAGAAATCGTCTAAAGCGGAAATGCATTTAGGAGCAATTTATCGCTGAATATATACGTGACACGTACTTACATAAACGTGACAAACGCGCTATTTGCATTCCACCCGCTTTCGTTCCCGTAAATTCTACCGGCGCCCGTGATAATTTATAAATCCGCGGAAATAACTTATTTTAACTGACGGCGCGCTCGTCAAAATTGTAACAGCGATGTAATTAAATTTATCGCGACGTTTATTACTTTGTAAATGCTGGAACGTAAATAGTACCGTAATAATATAGTTTCTGAAAATGCTGAAAAGTATTATCCGAACCTCATTTAAGGTAACACGCGTATTATTACGCTTCTCAAAAGACATATCTATTATATTTTTAAAACAGGCATTTAATAATATTCCAATTAAACGTTCTAAACTAAATAGACAATCTAAATTTACGAGGATGTGAATGTTTCTCCTTTCATCTTTAATTATTAAGAAAGCTAAAATCATTGACTTAATTATATTAGCTTAATTCACTTGCGATGATAAATTATTCAAGATCTTCATTCATAGTTGAAGGATTTAGGATACCATTAACCCCACATATGTCGCACACAAATTCGATCAATCAAATATGTAATATTCAATATTCTCCATTAATTCAATATTCTTCTTAACAATCTCTGTACATACGCATTAATCCTAAAGTAAACAAAAGATTTGATTATTTACACCGTTACTAAATAATACAATTATCCATTTGCGATGTCTGGCAGGAAGAAATACAGATCGCAATTGCATTAATAATCGCGCGACGACCGTAAACACGTGGCATCTAAGGTGTCAAGGTAGTTTCTTATTCATAGGGCGAGCAGTAAAATTAACGCTGCTCCGCTTTTAACAAAGTTGGCCGAGATACGATCGATGAACGTCACCAAGCGAAACGATACGCTCGATCGGAGAACGCGAGCGCGACGCTGCGCCGTTCGATCTCGAGGTGCAAAGCTGCAACACGCCGAGTGAACCCGAAAGTTCGCTCGCTGGAAACGGACGATAAAGCGGCGTGGCGCGGCCGTTCCGTTACGAGCGGCAGCGACAGGCTACCCGATAATGCCGCCCGATCAAGTAAATGATCGAACGAACGCGATTGTTTCAGGCATGCTATGCGTCAGAGCACCGGAAACGGAGGTGCCTGCAGAAGATGACGGGGTTAAGTAGATAAAGGGAGCAGGCCTGGCCGCCATCGACGACGGACGATTCCCTCGGCTCCTCTCTTTCTCACCGCAGCGCACAATGCTCTGCCATCGCGCTCTTGTTGTTCTCTTCGCTGTCAACGTGCCAATCGGTGAGTGACTTCAACTCTACTACCCTCTTTCCCCCTCTCCAAGAAGCATTTTTTCGATGGAACTTTCGAAAAAAAAAAAAACTAACACAAGCTATATCTAAAATTTCTCCTGAAAATGTATGACACGTGCCATTCGCGTTTGCAAATTTACACTGCTATTATGCATATAAAGTATAAAGCTCGAACGAATGTTTAACATGCGCGATCGATATTTTATAGTAGACATTACGTGAAAGATTTTATCTTTTAGATTTCAAGTTGTACCTTAAATAAGATTTTCAAAGAATTTGAAAAAGTATATAATGGGCGAAACGTATCTATTCTTCACACTTTAAATTATTTATTCCGCACTCATTCCGCAGGGAAATAATATAGAAATAGCTTTTAACGAGAAACACCGTTCTATTTACCGAACGCATTTATTATCGAGCATTCGATGTACCTAACAATAAGTAAATTGAGGCACACGTGCATGATTTGAACAGCAAGTTTCTGTCACATATATCATTCCCGGTCCATTACATCGGGTACGCTTATTGCGATTGACGCGGGAGTCGATACATTGCGAAAGGTGTCCAATACGAAATCTGTTGTGCCCGACAACGAGCAATAACGCAGATGCAACGAGGGCACGATGCCAACGGTGGTTCTGTATACCGCGGTCCGCAAAATAAATAAAGTGTAGTTTGAGTATGCCACTTCGCTGCGGAAGTGCGACGCCATCCACCGTCGACCTGTCAGATTCTTGCCCGAATGTTTATCCGATAGCAGTAAATAGAGAGGAAGCGATTGTGTTTTTTGCAAATATTTCATCCTACGCCGCGTTACGATTTATTGCACACGGAGCTCTAGTCTGGTTCAGTACACGACGGCTAAATATATATTAGCAAGCATTTATCAAACTTCTTGGTGACTTTTTCTTTTTTGTATAGACAAATAAGAGCGGATAATTGATAGAAATGATTCAATATTTTTTGTGTATAAAAAGAAACAAGTTTTTTAGAGAAGAAATTTTATGATATTTTACTTCCGTATAAACATGAATTATTAATCTCTCTCAAGTTGATTTAAATATCGTTTCTTAGGTACGTTTCCAACAACTATTTAAAATTAATATTTTATAATTATCAGTTTATATGCCCATATTTTTATTGTAATTTACTCTGTACCTAATTATTTGATTACGAATGTAGATATATTCTACCTATAAACCTACTACCTATTCTCTTTAAGAATCGTGATAAAAGCTTAATAGCTTGTGCACCACCGAGTAATTGCTCTTTCCTTCTTTCGTGATTGATGTACCGATTAACTGCTCGGACAATCGACTCGATGCAATAAATTCGATTTAACCTCAGTCGTACTTGATCTTGACATAATTCCGCCAATAAGTACCGTATACTAGACTGCACATCGATTATCCAACTATCGAGTCGTTTAAAAGATAATTCAAAATAGATGCATAAATTATAATTATACAAATAAGTATATCATGTTCTTAAATGTCAAATTAAGATTAAGATTTATGTTTTTAATAAACATGCACACTAATTTATTTTGTTCACCTAAAATTTACTTATTAACAATATTTTTTCCACCTAATACCTATAATTATAAATTATTAAATAACGGAAAGCAATCTCTCATTGCCAAATTTTATTTATTCATTCCCGATTCTAAATGCATCGCGTGAAATGACTGAAAACGATCCGTAAATCGCTCGAAAGAGCGTGTTCAAGCAAAACGTGCACGAGTACGAAATATTCAAGTCCGAGTTTATTCGCAATTAACATGAGTTAGTCATGAAATAATAAACGAACGCTCATCGCGAAGTCCAAACTGCACGATGACAACATCTGGCGCGGATACCGTGATACTAAATATACGTATATCATACAAACGTGCGCGCGCGGTATATCTCGAATGTTACCGGCACCCAAAGTGCGTCAGAAACGCCGCGGGCCTGGTCGCTGTCACTGATGTTTATTGGCACTGAGAGCATCCACCACACGTACTAAAATTAATGATAGCTTGTTTAGATTATAGTCCATGGATGTAGTTGGCCTCCGGCAATCTACCAATGTCTCTTAACTCTGGTAAACTTTCGAGGTATAAGAATATGCGGGAATCAATATAATTAAGTTAATAAAATTGTATAGTTTTAGTGTAAGGATACCTAGTTCGAGCGTAAAACATTAGATGCTTGTTAAATTTTGGAAGTAATTTTAGTAATTTATAAGTAATGAAAAATTAGAGTAAGTAGTTCAAACGAAGATATGTCATACATTCTAGAGGTTTTGTGATCTTTTTTGAGCTACGATAAATTTAGGACAAATTTACATAGGATACTTTGTACGGCATTATTAATATCGATATCATCGTTATTACTGTCGGCGTTAAGCATTAACGATTTGCGTGCAACAACTTTCGTATACATAAGGAAAAAGTTGAGAAGATAGACTCGCGTCTGTGCGGAGATAGGATCGCGTAATTTGCGATCGACGGGATACACGTCCCCTATAATCCGTCCTGTGCAACGCCGACGACGTCCGATGCAGATGCAACGGAGGATCGGTGCCAAATACGTTATACGGGCCACGGGAAATGGGCACGTAGATCCCAGATATGGCGCGTCCTCCAGTGCTGCGGCATGGGTCGTCCCGGTCTGGTCAACTTCTGGCCCTGATGTTTATTCGGCGCGAGTGGAAGCGCCGACTGCGCTTGTCGTTCGAATTAATTTACCGCTTGCGGGCCTCCGGTCTCTTCACACAGATATAGATAGATAGATAGATAGATAGATAAATAGATAGACAGAAAGAGAGAGAAGAGAGGAATGAGGGACAGGTAGAATCTTGATGACGTCGTTCGACCTAATTTCGTTAGAAAGAAGTGAAAAATGTATGTACAACTCCGTAGTATTTTAACTAGATAAACTAGAATTTTTATTTAAATTAATTTTTAGACGCGCGACACGAGAGATAGATTTATAATTTATATCCTCAGAAAAATTAGCACGATAGAACACTCGTATAGCTAAACAGCTCTGTTTAAGTAATTTTCGCGTAAATAATTTTATCTGGTTTCAATACAAATACATAAATTAGTATTTTTTTAAAGCAGATCCTATTTAGTATCTATGTATATTGTGTATATTTAAGCTGACTCCACGCAGATATCTTTTTCTCTTCGGATAGACGTTGAAAAATTGAAGCACATTGCCCAAAATTACTATCAAATTGGTCGTGCAATGTCGTAAGACAATATCTTTTGTCAACTGCAAGGAATACCATCTCACGTCCACGCTATAAAGAAACCGGAGTGCCTTATCCACCGGCAGTGGTAAGACGCTACAAGTCGAGCGTTTCCAGATGCATCATGAAAAATGCACCACCCAAACGTGTCCGGGGCCGGCGCGGGATTGGCGGGGTGAACTCCGATGGAGATTTGACTCGATGAGTCGAGTGAACGGCTGCTGCTAGCCGAGAGAGTGAAAGGAGGAAAGAGGGAGAAAAAAAAACGAACGAACGGGGGAGGTTTTGTCCGTCGGTGACCGGATAAGATTGTTTGTCTATACTGCGGATCACCGGGCGAGATTCGCCGATTGTTCCACCGCCGCGCCGGCTTCGCTTTTCCACCCCCCTGGCGTTCCTTATCGGGCAAACAACGACCTTTCCGGCCAAATTGGTCGGTCCGAGTAAAATGTGATTAATCGCTCGCCTCCTTTCGCGGGAATGTATCTGCCTTGCCAACCCTCCAGTGGTTATATAGCGATAAACGGATAACTGCGGTGCAGAACCCAATTGAGTCTCGGCCCGATATAGGATAGATCGCCGCGCGCATCGCTTTCGATCTCGGAGGAGAAAAAAAAGATAGGTAATGCGAAAGACAGAAACAGAAGGAGACAGCGCGGGAAAAGGTTACGTTAGGTGTTAGTTCGTTAAACCGATTTCGTTCTATCACTTTTCTCGCTTCCTTATTGTAAAAGTTTGACTTTTAAAAACTTGCTTGCATCTCTTAACAATAAGAGTTAACCACGTAGAACTCTTTTAAACAAATTATTAATTTATTGACATTTTCACGAGTCTAATGACATATTCATAATTTTTAGAATCAACTTGCTGACTAACGATCCAGAATAATTTTTATTTTTGTTTGGTACTGAAATATCTTCCTTCCTAAAGCTTTCTAATTTTTCTCCTATTCTATTATTCTTGTAAATTCTCCTTACAAAATTTTTAATGAAGTGGTTCAATTGCTGTAACACAAACATGGATTTAAAAAAAAAAATATCTCGTCAAATTTTTAATAAAATTTTATACAATAGAGTTATATAGAGTTAAAAAATCATAGACTGTATTTGAATTATATTTTCATTACAGCCGATCTAAAAATTTTCTGTGCTTTTAGGACAATTGTGGTTTCTAATTTTTTATTGCCATTAAGGAGGAAATGTAATAGCAAGGTTTAACGCATTTAATCCTTTCTAAACGACGAAAGCCTTTGAAAAACTACGGCTGCGTATTTCAAAGAACGGAAAAGTACCACTTCCTTTAATTACTCTGCTTGTGTGAGGTTCTAGGAAGAGAAATCTACCTGAAAATCATTATGCAGCTTCAAAGCTACTTCGCATTACAAAACGGCTTTTAATTGCGAGGTGAATAAATTATTCGATTCAGCTCATCCATCCTTCTAGCACTAATTATATCTGTCACAACCTTTTTACGTAAAAATAATCCACTTCTCAAATCAAAATACCTAGATAATCATCTTGAAAATCATCTTGCTAAAAATCACGAATCGCAAAATGTATGTACATTAGTATTAAAATAAAAATCTCAATTCTCAATTCTTGTAGTATATAAAAACAACAAAATTGATAAAATTAATTTATAAATACATAACTTTTAGATTTACAAAAAAAAACGACATTTAGATAAGATGTATGTGTATCGAAATACAAGCTTCTTTATTGAAGCTATCAACTCCTTATGTCTCGTATAAACGATTCCCTCATTTTTTAAATAACGTTATGTTTTTAGCGAATCACTCCCGCATCATTTATTCGTCAGAATTTACGGAATTTTCTTAATTCAAACGCAAAAACTGGTTACTTCCGACAAATCTAGCGATTCTCGTTAGTAAAAATTCTACGGAATACTCTTTTCCTTCGTCTCTTAATTTCAGACATTAAATACATCAGCTTGAAAACTGAGTTACAAACTAAAATTCTGTTAAACTAAAATGTATTTGAAATTAACTGACTACTGTAGAAGGGAAGCTTCTAATTTTCAAAGTAATTAAAAAAAAAATTCGTAATTAAGCTGTCCCTGCGGGGAAGTTTCGCCGATAAAACGTCGTCTTTGAAAATGTAGGAAATCTTTTACGTGAAAAGTGCAACATGCAAAACACAATACGTAAACTAGCATTATTACATAAACGAGGATGGGGTGTTTGATTGCGTCTCGTATTTGGCTATGCTCCACTATCCACTACAAGTTTACTCGTATTGTGACAACGTAGTGCATACACTACGAGGATGTTGCACAAGTTCACACGAACGGTTGACCTCGTAGAAGTTTACCCCATACCTGGTAGCGGTATTCCATTAACTTCTGTCAACGCCAAGCACCACAAGCCCGTGTCCTGAATACGGCAATAAGTTAAAATCAAGCGTTTAGGCCCGCAACAAAACTTCGGTCTTTTCGAGCATTTTTAAATTGCAAGTCTGCACGACTAAAGATACATTTCTTATTATTGCAATTTTTATGACTACAAAATTAAAGAAAAGTTTGACTATAATTTTTCAATTTTTTGCCATTAATTGTAAATAGTTTTAAAATGTATCGATTGTTAGGTACTGTACGCATATTACTATTTATAATTTATTCTATATGTAATAAAATAACCGATGTAATGAAAAATATAGAAAATAATAAATTTTCAAAAAATTCTTTCTAGATTCAATATAGATTATAAAGTTCACATAAATCAATGTAACATCCTCTTGATGCGTATGCTAATGTAAATTACATTTTTTTCGGCATTTTTGTTCATTCCAGTCAAATTACTAAAAAATCATAGATACGTATCAAATATATTGTGCTTTTTCCTGGGATGGAAACGTGTTAAAGCGCTACGAACACACTTCTGTACACGCGTGTACACTAGAATGTGAGCCCACGACAGGATATCGGGGCTTCGATTTGATCGTATTGCATTGCGAGAGCGTACAGCCGGGTCGCGTCACATCGCGTCGCGTCGCTAGTGGCAAGATTCGAAAGTAGATCGGGAAACGGCGGGGTAGGCGTGCGACAGACAGGCGAGGTAATACATACAATCTCCCTTGTTGTCTGGCATCGGGTTGCCGTCGATAGACGATCGGAAAAGACGGAGAGAACCGAGGAAACCAGAGAAAAAGAGGGAGAAGACCACATTTAGGATAGCGAGAGAGAAAGAGAGGCGAAGAGGGAAAGGAGAGCAAACGGAGACCAAAGTGGGGAAAGACGATGGAAGATGGAACCTGGACAGAAGTCCTGAGGAGCTTTAAAAAGCGTGGCAGCCACCGGAAGTCTTATAAACAATCCCAGAAGCGCCGGCAGCCAAGACCGAACTATCCTCGATCTCGCGCAAAGAGGATCAATGAAGAACGGAATGCGTGTAAACAACGAAGCGCTGTTACATACTTGTGTGCGTGCACATGCGTGTATGTGCAATGTGTGTGCGCATGTGTGTATGTGTTATATGTGGGCAAGATGGTCGTGAATCCGCGTTCTCGTCCACACGAACACTCCGCACACAAACCGCGGAGACGCGGAGACTACACAGGATTGCATCTCTCCTGCAACATTCCTCCCGACGAGTCCTCCGCGGTGAAATTTGAAAATCACGAAAAACTCGGGGTGTGTTATTGGCTTAGTTTTCGGGATAGTTAGATGGGTACGTGTGAAAGAGCCCCACGCTGATGAGAGTTATGCTCCACTACGCGCGTTTTGTTCCGCTTTCCCTTTACGGTTAGCCGCAAAAAACTTTAGAAGCTCTCGCAGCTGTCGTTCCGTTTGATTACGAACGCGCTCGTATTTAACGCGTCACGCCTGTTCCGATAAAATAATAATTGCATGTCAATGTCCACGCGACATAGGAATGAAAATTGATTAAACAGAATGAAATTTAACAGGGTAAAATCGAATAGAGGCAATTGATATGAAAAAAAAACAACAGGAAAAGAATAAATTACATAAAGTTTTTAAATTTCTAAACAACATCTGCTATTCGCGCAATATCGTCACATATTTCTTATATCTCTCGTTCTAGAATAGACATTCCCCATTCTGATTTTCCAGCGAGTTTCCACGATCCACGACTCCACGAGCTACGCGAAACGTTCGTTCCATTCGTCCACATCGATCCGAGAGAGCCGTGAGCTGATATCGCGCGGCGCGCAGAAAATCGACGACAAAAGCGGCAACCTGTTCGCTCGACCTCGGTCATGGAAAATATACGCGGTCCGTGGCGAGGATATCCTGTTCGGAAAATCCTTTTCAGAATCGCGTCCGTCTGCCATTGCTATGTATGACGCACAGACAGCTCGTCGGCATACCCATCTTGCATTATGCATCCCGTCATAATGCAACCCTTCGGGGCAGGGGAGGGGAAAAGACGGAGGGTGAGAGGAGGGGAAGGGGGCGCGCGGAAGGGTGCGAATGCCAGATTCGCGAATTCCTTTTGCCTGTTTTGCAATATCCTTGCATGCACCGCACGACCAACCCCTGCGCGATATCGTACGCGCGGGGCGCGTATATATCTGCTTAACACATAATCCCGGCCCGTACCTATGTATTTGGCATTGCGTTCACGTGCGATCGGAGAAACCGTTTCCACCTCGCTCGTTTTCTGATTATGAAATTATATCGCGCCCCTTGGGAGGATCGACGCCGCGCGATTAGGCAGAATCCCGGGCGCGCTGCTACTTGGGGAAGTGTATTCTGCTGATCGCTTCTGCTCTCGGCGGATCGATTACACCGTTTGTTTGGAATAATTCCAACTATACAGAATGTTTTAAAAGTTGCTTTCTCTAAGTCTCGTGGGCGGATTAAGTCGCGCTGAAAAAATAACGATTGTTTCAATGATAAAGAATCAATTGGTGTTTTCGAAACTATTTTTACTCGTCAACGAGCATTAATAATTTAATTATCGTCCTCTAGATTTAGCGGAGGAAAATGTTGCCACTTAAATAATGTGGAGGAATGATTGTTGCTTTCCACTAACCGAGTTTTCTCCACAAAATTTAAAATAACACGAAGCAGATTCTCTTATACGCGTCGTTAAATGCAGTTCTGCGAGTCGCGTTATTCGTTTCCTTTTATCTCGGCTTAAACAAGAACGCAAACGATGGTCCGTACGGAGGCTTAAACGATTCTCCCACGCTGTATTTAGGCGGATAAGGGATCTCTCATCGGAGGAAAATGAGTGCCTCTCTTGAGAAAGTGAAACACAGTTTCTTGCCGAGCAGGAAAATAATAACGGAATAATAACGGAAGACCATCGCGCCTTTGATGAGAATTTTATCGCGTTACGAGCGAAGCACTTTCTCGCTCGACGCTCGCTTCGAGCTTTTTAACATCGCTTTTATTAAAATTGACCAATCACTTTTTTCTTAATTTACTCGCTATACTGCGGTTAGGTAAAGAGTTTTTACGTAATTAAGAAGTTTTCTCTTTGGAAAAGCTATTTAACGACAAAAACACAGCATTGAGAAAGAATCATATTCGGTTTGAATCTTTAATAAAATTTCATCTGTTGTTTATAGGCTTAATTTGCGTTTATACTGCGATAACTTTATTAAGATTTCAATACGTAGATATCCGAAAGAGTTTCTAATGTAGAGCAATTATGTATCTCTTCATTTGCTCATCGTAAGAGTTTACGCGCGCAGATATTATAGACCCGCTAACGTGCCGAAACTTAAGACGTTCAAGAAACTTTCGACGTAACGGAGAACTTCAATCACTCATTATTATGTGGGAATAATACCAACAAAAGAGGACACGTTCATCAACGGACTTCAAGAAGTTATAATGTTTGCCGTTGTGCAGAAATTTGCAAAGCCAAGATAGACAGTGGCCAGGATAAAAATTTTGTAATTATGATATACACTCTCGGTGTGAAACAATTGTAAAATATAAAAGCCTTCCACGCGAATTTTTTTGCAACGAGAGACGATCTGTGCACCAGATGCTGTTATAAAATGAAACTAAACTACATTGATTCCAATTGCAATCTATTGCTATCTACTTGCGGTCTCGCAATCTGATCTGAAAAAAATATTGTCCCATTGTTTGAAATATTTTATTGATTTGCACTCCGTTGCGTACTTTCTCTGTTAAAAAACAGATTCGTCATCGCACGGCGAGTCGACTGTATTTTTCCCGGGCGCGATCAGCAATCGCCGAAGCCAGCCGAAGCGAAGCCGCGTAAAACGGCGGATACGCAAATATTGCGTTACACGGAAAAATACCCCGTGGAGATGTGCTAAAGCCGAAACAGGGGGGGGGGGAAAAAAAAGATATTTTTCGCGACAGCCACGCGATCCCACGGCATCTCGCTTTAAACCGATACGAGCCCGCGCTCGTGAAAAGCCCGAACGGAATCAATGAGACCCGCGTTGTGTGGAAACGTTATGTGGAATTCTCAAAACGGAAGTTCGATTCCCCGCAACAAGGAAAACAGCCGACCGCAAAACATTGAAATTTCAACTGCTCGCGTTCGTAGACGTGCTTTTTCAGCGATTAGGAATAAAACCTGCAAAAATTTTGCGAAAAAAATAGATGGGCGATGTGTGCCTACTTGATAACGTCCATGTTGTATATGTAACTTCAACTATTATACACATAAATTCTCTCCACGCACGCGTGTACGCGTCAAAGTCGGTAAAACTTTGAGCGCAGCGAGATGGAAATTATTTCTCAACGTTGTAAAGCATCTTTGAGAACTTTATCAACAGCGTTATCGTGATTTATGCAATAATATTCAAACATGTCGACATGTACAGATCTACTCTCCCTGAATTTAACAAGATATAAACGTGATGTTGTCTTTCGGGAATAACGACAAAGAGGGAAAGGGGAAAATGCATGCACGACCGAGGGATCTCTCGGAACGCGGGCGAGCTCGTGTGGAATAACTGAAAGAGCGATTCCGTGGCAGAAGGATGTAACGTATGTAACACAATATGCGCGGTGTCGTCTGTGCCGGGCCATTTGTTCGGACGCGAACCTCGGCGCGAGCAAGCCCGCGCATTCGACGCGACTCGCGCTATCAAAAGAGCGGACGAGCTCTGCGCCGGCGTTGATAACGGCTCGCCGCCGTTCATATTTTACGCCGCGCTCATCAATAATTCATGCCGTGAATAATGCGCCGCTGTTTCGCGTTACTTTATACCCCGGGTCTCCTTCCTACCTCTCTCTTTCTCTCTTTCTCTTCCTTCCTTCCTACCCCTACTCCTCGTCCAGCGGGGGTGCGAGAGTGTCCCGAATGTCTCGGGGGCGAGAGGTCGGGGTGCGCGCTGTATCCGGTCGGGACACTCTTATCTCCAGGTTTATCCACCGAAACGGCGACACGCTTCGGTCCGCTCGCTCGCGAGAAGCTAACTCTCTGTGGCCAGCTCTTACTCGACTCTTTCTCGAGGAAGGTTTCCTCGAGATAGTTGAGGAAGAGAGCGACGAGGAAGAACATTTTTAGATTCTAGCTAATAAATTTCGTGCGTTTGCTCTTTTAACCCTCATTTTTCTAATACAGGATTGTATTAATAATCAATATATCGATCAAGTAAGATAAATCATTTTAAGAGAAAACGAAATTTTTTAGTGAAGAACATGTGTGTAATTTTGAAATAATATTCCAGCAATACTTATACAATTAATGTTATCTTAATTTTAACATTTTCAAGGTGGCAGTGACATACGGATCATATGAAATCATTCGGTTTTACGATATTTGAAGAGTTAGTTTTATGAAATATGTGTGAGCGATTAATTAAAGAGTTAGATATATATTTTACTTTTCTACATGACAATTTCTTGTATTTAATAATTTGTTGTTTTAACTGTTTTTGTTGTTAATCTGTATATACATGTCATTTTTCTATGATGTACAGATTTTTAATAAAACACGATAGTATAGAAATTTAAATTTCTTTCCGTTAAGCATTTACTTGCTTTTGCATATGTATATCCACTTTTCGTACTTTCATACAGTCGAAACAGAACATTTCAAAAAATACGTTGCATGTGCCATTGTTATTACTGCTCAGGTATTTCCCTGTCCCAGAGAAAAACGCAGCTCCCTTGCAAAGACAACACTCTCCTCTCCTCCTCTCTCTCTCTCTCCTCCTCTCCTCCTCTCTTTCCTCTCCTCCTCTCCTCATTCCGGCACATTCCATCCTCCCGTTCTCTCACAACAGCCGTGCACGCATGCGGTTTGCTTTAACCTTTGCAATAACGCTCACTTGGTCACGTCATCGTTCGTACTGTGAAAAATGGCAGCATCGTATTTCTATCTTAACTGCATTCTTCCGTTTTTCGGGACGATCACGTTTCTCGCGACATTTCTGTCTTTTGGTTCACTTTGTAAAATGGAGACACATAGCTTCTGCATTCTTGTTTCTTACGACCAACGGCAAGTATTCAAGTAGTAGTTTAACACTTCGATAACATCGACTTGTGTATCGATACACAAAGTAGTTTAACACTTCGATAACATCGACTTGTGTATCGATACACGAAGTCGATGTTATCGAAGTGTTAAACTACTACTTGAATACTTGCCGTTGGTCGTAAGAAACAAGAATGCAGAAGCTATGTGTCTCCATTTTACAAAGTGAACCAAAAGACAGAAATGTCGCGAGAAACGTGATCGTCCCGAAAAACGGAAGAATGCAGTTAAGATAGAAATACGATGCTGGCCTATCGATACACAAAGTCGATGTTATCGAAGTGTTAAACTACTACTTGAATACTTGCCGTTTGTCGTAAGAAACAAGAATGCAGAAGCTATGTGTCTCCATTTTACAAAGTGAACCAAAAAACAGAAATGTCGCGAGAAACGTGATCGTCCCGAAAAACGGAAGAATGCAGTTATATATATCTAATATATATATCTATTAATATACGTAAATAAAATAATTAATAAATAGTTCTGTTTAAATTTTTTTCAGAAAAAATTTATATTTACATAAAATCTAAAGATTTTGCTATAGCAGATATTGCTGTATATCATTTATTGCAATAAATGCAATAAAATAATTAAATGCAATAAAAACAATAATATTTATCGTAGAAATTATTAAGGGGGCAACTGCAATCTATAAACTAAATTCGGGATTCAAAGAATGTCTTTAAATACTTCGTATTTATTTACGGATTCCTTGACCATTCCAAAACTGTTAGCAAAAATTTCATTGCACACTGTTTTCTCTCCATTTTTCAAGATTCGGCTTAAATATTTCTACAGCACCAATTCCAATTTTTCTTTCGCTTAAACTTAATAAAATAAAAGATATTTTTATACATGCTAATACAAGATCCTGTTAATACGCTTTTAATCTCATTCTAGATTATTGATCTTTTTTCCAATAAAAATGTTAAATGCAATTTCAACTTTTGAAAAAAAATCCGCTACATACAGGGAGAATTATCGATCAATATCAATAATGAGCTATCAATATTGTCCGTTTTTACACCTGACCTCTTCAAAATTTTTTTAAACTGGAGAATATGTCTAGCATCGCAGGTTTTTAAAAGTAAATGTATCTCCTTTCCCATCGAGACGTTCCCTGCGGAATATCGATGCGAACAATTTCTAGTAACATATTCGTCATCCGCCTACTCCGTGGGACTGATTTGAATTCCCAGATCGATGAATAATGGATTTATGATTTATCCGCTTGTTACGTAATGCAAAAGATATGTACTTATCCTACCGTACCGTGTCGTCCCCCTTACATTTATCTCTTCCATTCCATGCTTTGAATTTCTTGAGATATTTCCAACAAGATAACGCGAGAAATAAAATTTTTCTAGTACATTATATTTATAAAAAGAAAATTATCTTAATATATGTATATATCTACTAATTATATTTTCTTTTAGTATGTAATATAGCTTTAAGTATATCTCTTTAGCATCGCTTTCTATGAATTACTAATTCCGTAAACGCATTCATTATTATTATTTAGGAAATATATTACTGAAATTTAAGGCTTAAACACCTTTATTTCGTAAAACCAATTTCGCGTTCCAAATCTCACGGAAATTGAATCACTTTTTTTTACTCTTCCCGGTTATATGACATGTTAGAAGCAAGAACAAACGTTTTTGTCCGTCAAATGGATATTTTCGGCGATGGAACGGACTTATCGGCTAAAAACTGCGAACGAGGGAAGGTCGCTTAACCCCGTCTGATCGCTTCTCGCGCGCTTTATTCTCTTTTCGTTTCTATAAACCTCTCAAGCTGTCTTCGTGGAAGACGTTTCGCTGAGAATCCCCACAGCGATGTCTGGCTCGCGCATCACAGAAAGAGAGTGAGAGAGAGTGAGATAGAGAGAGAGCGAGCCGGCCTGGTTCCTCGATACGACAACTCGATGTTCCGTGTCAAATTAGCGAAAAAGTAGTGGCATTTTGTCCCGCGGGAGGAACCGCTTCGCGCAACACGCTGCAATCGTGTAAGGGACGGTGGGATTTAAAAGATATCCTGCAGCGGCTCCCAGCCCCCCGTAATTCAAGTTCATATATTGGACGATTCCCTGTCGCGGATCAATGCGACGTTCCCCGCGGGGATGTATCCTTGCCAACTCGCACCGCGACGCCCTGGATACGATCGCGCGAAAAAATTGGATCGTGAACGTTTCCTTGGTTGACGAAGGTAATTTAATAGCATTTTTAATTTGCCAATGCGTTGTTAAGATTATTATTATTTTCATTTCGTTAGTCAGAAAGTAATTCAATCAGCAATCCGTAATTTATAAAAGGTGCGAAATGATGTTTCAATGTACGTCTCCCCATTTCTTTGCTAATCTTCATACAGCGACTGTTTATAACAAATTTAATGAAAATAATTTAGAATGTCCGGAGAATGCTTATATGCAATCATTCTTACTAAGCTTCAGTTTTTAGTGGGCTTTTTCACGAGCGAGCTTTTTCATCTGAATCAAGAATTATGCTCCGTTGAATCATTATCCTCAAAAGAAAGGAGAAAGCGGATGTATGCAAGCGACGCAGGGGAATTTTATCCGGCAGGCTAATTGCGATAGAATTACGTTGATATCTGCCTTTAAAGTGTAGCTTTAGAGATCGGCGCCCATCTCGTCGGACGGGACGGATCTCCACTCTTTCTACTTCGTATTACGTAGTCATGAGCCCATTGCGCAAAATTCGCGCCTTTGCATTCAAAGCGAGTCTGACAATGCAGCTCAAATCGATCCGCGAGAAGGACTTTAGAACATTGAGATGGCTCGTTTTCGCTATCCGATCGGTAAGAATATATCGACCCGCTATCGGAGAGAGAGAGCGAGAGAGCGAGAGAGAGAGAGAGAGAAGGGGGAGAGAGAAGACTCGAAGACATTCACGCGTGTGCAACACGCAACCCCAGAAGGCAGAAATTTCATGTCACATGCCACGCTTCGCTTGAAAATATATCGCCACCCTGTAAGAAGCACTCCCCTTCGCTTCCTCTCTAACTCGATATATCGAAAAGGGGAGGACGTCATCTCGAATTTTGAGAGCTCGTCGATGCCTCTGGCTGAGTGACGCTAAAGAGATCGAGAGAGAGAAAGAGAGAGAGAGAGAGAGAGAGAGAGAGAGAGAGAGAAAGAGAGAGAGAGAAAATTAGTATTTATTATTGCGATACAAGTCTCGTCTTGAAATAAAAAAAGAACACGATACCATAACTGATAAGTTAGCACAAAATAATTATTAACATAAGTAAAATAAGCTATAAAGAAGACAAAAATGCGGAGACAAGAAATACAATCAAAACTTTAGGCTAAGACCTTGTATTGCGGATTATTTAGATCACGTTTATGAGACACTCGTGTTCTTGAGAAAAGATCGAGGTAAGGTACGGTCTCTTGAAGATACAACGAGCTGCTTTCGAACTCCTCCGATTCGTTTGCGAACGTATTACAGCGGTAAGAAGCACTTGATTTTGCTGTGTGTACCAAAGCAGCTCCGTCGACAACGAAGGTATCGAAAACCCGGACGAGAGCCGAGACCTCATCAGCATCTTCGACGCAGGGAGAAAATCACGACGAGAATAGAAAACAACGATAGGGAACGATACGATAGTGCGCCACTCTTGGGAGGACAGGAGAAAGGATTACAAGCGAAAAGAAGATAAGGATAGCAAGCTGGCAGACGGAAAAATACATGGAAATAACGGTTGTAGGTACCGGGTGAATATACCGCAGGAAAAATCTGGTTGAACGTAGCTGACGCGGCGATATTACGGACATGTACCTAAATATATTAGGTTGTTTCATTAAATAAGTATTAAAGTTAATTGGAACTCATTCAGCCGAATGGCTCTCTCTCTCTCTCTCTCTCTCTCTCTCTCTCTCTCTCTCT